>NC_134404.1:331505445-331805445 GCF_038048845.1 Mixophyes fleayi | reverse complement strand
GACAGACAGAGAGACACAGCGGGTGAGAGGGAAAGAAGGGGGAACGGAGGCAGATTTAGGGAAGAGGGAAGAGGGGGGAGAGGCAAAAGATAAGGTAGGAAGTTAAGTGGGAGACTGGAAGGCTTTGAGAAAAAGGTGGGTTTTTAAAGCCCGTTTGAAAGTGGACAGATTAGGGGATGTTCTGATGGAGGGAGGGAGCTTGTTCCAGTGGAGGGGAGCAGCGCGGGAGAAGTCTTGGATACACGCGTGAGAGGAGGCAATCAGAGGGGAAGAGAGGCGACGGTCATTGGCAGATCGGAGAAGGCGGGATGGAGCGTGAATAGAGAGGAGGTTGGAGATGTAGGGAGCAGTGGAGTTGGCGAGGACCTTGTATGTGAGTGTTACCTTGAAATAAACCCACATGAGATGATGGGCCTGATTCGATAGGGCACATATCTGCTGATTTTGCGCGTATAGTGCGCCGACTCACTCTGTGCATGCCCAGAACAGAGAGATACGTCTGGGAAACAGAGAGACGGTTGTGTACACAAGCAACGTCTGTGTGATAGAGAGAACAAGGAGCACTTAATACAGCTTCCGACTTCGGGGAGTGAAGTGGGTGTAGAAGGGGCGTTTTGCCGTACTCATTGTACAATAGGGCATGCCAAACTCGAACGCATGCAGCCGTGGCCGTATCAAGCTGTACGGCTGCCAAAGAAACTTGTTTTTCTGTCCTATCTCCTGCACCAGTTCTGGTACAAGTCCCGATCAGTATTGATGACAGTCTCGTAAGCACATACTTGCCACCTTTGTCAAATAATTTTCCGGAAGATCTGGGGGAGCAGGTGGGTGTGTGGGGCGGGACTCAGATAATGCATCATTGGCCCCTCCCCTTATACTGTCATCTCCACTTTCGGCCTAAAAACAGGGGGTGGGGCCGCGATGACACGTTAATCACGTCATTAAGCCCCGCCCCTTCATTTATTATTATTATTTACTGAACAGCAGGGATCCGGGAGGTTGCCCTGCTCTACTCCCAGAAATTCGGGAGTCTCCCGAACATTCCAGGAGAGTAGGCAACCATGCGAAAGCATGGTTTTGCAATCACATGCAACTGTGAAATTTATTTGTATGTTCAGTAGACATTAACAACGTTCCAATTTTTTTCTTTCCCTGTTTTATCATTAATGACTTTATTATTACCAGGTGACATTAATTCTATCATTATATATATTTATAAATATATATATGTATATATATATATATATATATATATATATATATATATATATATATATCTTTATTTATAAAATTTGAACTTTAACAAAGAACAAACAGACATGGCAATGCAAAAATCACATAGGCTTGGTGCAGAAGTCACAGTGAAAGCTACTCACCTTGACATGCACATCACAGGAGGTGATGTGTCAGCTTAGTTCAACAGTCTGAAAAAGGAGAGAGCTGGAGTGAGGCATGTGCCCAGCATCTAACAGGGTGCATCTCTGCCATGCAGGGAGATGGGGTACCAGGAAGTGGAGGGGGAGAGGGAGCAGGAGGAAGGGGGGTGGATATGGGACAGTGGGTGTAATTCTATAATTTTTTTAAACTTTCACATTTCTGGGTACCCCAACATCACGGATTTGTCATAAAAGCGTGAGGAGAAATCCGCGCTCTTCCAACGCCACAGAGCGCCCCCACGTCCATTTCAGAGGCACTTCGCGGACAATTGAATGTCCAATAATAAAAGTTTTCATCTAACTGTCCATTATTATACCTATAAGGCTGATGCTTGTTTCTTATTTTCCATCAAGTCAATTTTACTTTTTATCAAAGGAAAAATGGAATAGGACTAAGAGAGGTATCCCAGACTCAATATAAAGGAATGGTGAAATTATGATAATACATTTTCTACCTATCGTTCAAATGGAAAAGATATTCATGATAATCTTTTTTAAGGTCCTATTCACTTAATGGGAACACTTAACTTCATAATTGCCTTGAACCTTTTGCTGTTTCTAAATGAGAAATATAATAATCTAACGCTGTTGTCTCTATGGGCGAATGAGAATTCTGAGAGGGCACAATGGCACAGCCCACGTCATCCGGGGAGGTTAATGGAGTTAGAGTTGTTTCACAGTCCATTAAGGAGCTTACCGTGACCTCGCCACCTTAGAGCCAACAACATGGAATCCATAATCATCACAACAGTGGAGCTTTGGGTGCGGCGGACTTGACACCAGGCCCAGGAAATCCCAAATTAGTACTTAGTTTGAAAAAAAAAATAATTTGCTTTTTATGTGTCTGGGTCTGTCTTTTGGGAAACCTACTGTCATTCGCGACATTAATACTGCTGACGGTACAGAAAAGGACTGAAAATGAAGATGTTTAAACTGCTGACTGTGTTCAGAGTATGTCAATGCAGATCACAATTAAAATCGGTAAATGTGTAAAAAAGAAAAAAAGGAAAGAGACCTAAATGAGGAAATGTCACAGAACTCGGAGGGACTATGAACATGCGGTCAAAGACCATAAAACGCGTTTCGTCCTATAGCTCATATGAGGATGTACAGTAGGTTGCTGCATGACACGGCTGCATAATGGACATATAGTAATACATATATTAATTACTTAATATTTAGGGAATTGGAATTGATTATTTTGCAAGTTGGATGCATTTTTGTTGTAATTCATAATGCATAAGCTACACAAAAGTATAGACGTGGTGAAATATAGTCCTTCAGTGTGTGCATTTCTTTTAAAGGAGACGATTCCCTAAAAACATTAACTTAATTCCCTCCATCATGGCACTTCAGCAGTTTCCCATCTAGGAACTCACACTGTTTGCCCAATACTCACCTCTAACAGGTCCCCTACCACGCATCCTTCTATCCCAAAGCCTATTCTTCAGACCATTGAGTGGGAAGAAGACTTGCAGAGTAAGTTGTCAGCATGTACGGGTGGCACTTAGCTGCCTAGTCTGAGGGGTGCTCAGTCATCTGTGATCCAACACCCAGGCTCATCTCTGCTCACTGTGACTTTTTGCAAAAAGAGCAAGGTACCCAAAAGTGAAGCCCAATGTTACTGTTTGGGGAGTTTGATGTAATACAGGGCTGTCCCACAAGATCTTTTCCTCTAAAGCAACCTCAAATAATATATACAATTGCAGTTGTCTAAATGTTGCTCGGTGTGGTTATATCTTACTACTAATTTGTTTACTTTTTTCTTTTCTTTTCTGGCTATATATTATGGACAAGTACCTTTCTTTGGAATAAGGGTTCTATTGAATTTCTAGAACACCAGGTAGCTGAGATTGAAGCTCTCTTTTAGGGATATATCTAGTGAAACGTCCATTAATAGGATGTCTACTGATGAACCTTATGTGCTACGGGACCCAGGGCAAATACTTATTTTGCTTGTTTATTAAAATAAGTCTGTTCAATTCTTTCATGTATGTAGATTAGGCACATCAACCCTTCATCGCAAGAAGCAGAGTGTTACTTGTTGCCCTGTCATCACCCATAGATCAGTGCGATCAATTACCTCATCAGTGATAGGATTTATTGCTCAGCCTGATTACAATTCCACGTGATTTTTATCACACATGGTAATTGATTTATTTCCACTTATATAGCCAAGTTGGTTTAAGAAAAAAGAAATTGCATAAATGGTAAAAATAACGAAATCTGACTCTGTACGTTCCAGAGGTGAGGATGCATGGTACAGAGTATACAGGTCTAGTGGAAGGATTTTGGAGGTTCCTCTCCCTCAAGATGTCCCCACTCTTTAGGCACTACAAAGTTAATGGTTTGGAGAATGTAGAATTGTAAGGGGCAAAACCAAAGACGATAAACAGGCAAACAAAACAAGACTCTTGAAGCACCATCAGAGACACGAAATTGCAATTTTGATCATGCAAAGATTGGTAGGAGCCAAGGTCTTATAAATACGGCTGATAGGTGGGGTCTCTTAGTTGTATTTGACTTGATTTTTAGCAAAGTGCTGATTGCAGCAGGTGAAAAGGAATGTGCAGCAGTCAGTGTTGACAGTACGCTGCCACCTGTCATCCGTAGCTGGTATTGCAGCGGATCCTCACAACATGGCAGGAAATATGGAGGGTGCACTCAAGTTAATAAAAATATTTAAACATACCCTCTTTTCACAATTTGTCATAATACCGGGGCACCTGCAAACTATTTGCCCATCTCAACCAATGGAAAGTGTACTCAGCGTTTAACAGGAAGCAACCACACACCATGTCAGTGCGCAACAGGCAATCTTGCGTCGTCTTATTTTCCCCAATACCGTGGACGTGGAAATCACTTTCACATCCAGGCAAATATCCGAATAAAGAGTATTACGTTTATTTTAACGCCAAAATACCAGCAGAGCTATAGCTCTTTTACAGAACAAGGTGCACCGCAACACTAGACAGTATAATAAAACAACCAGACTCATATACTTTAGAGACGATCGATAGGGGGTACACCACAGTGATTTGAGGATTGAAGACAGGACGTCATGCTCCATTCAGTATTTCCTTGTGTCCCTACGACCCTATCCAGTCCTGTCTAGCTTCCCGAACACTCAAATAGAGGCATCTTAACAAAAAACAGTTACTCTCTTTTAACTCACAAAACAGTTTTATATATCAGTTAAAAATATTAACCACTTTGTCTGCCCTGGTGCGGGAGACTCATCCTACAAAAGGTTGTAAAGATTGGTAGGAATCCTTTCTTGCATGCTAGGAGAGTCGGATAACTTTTCGGACATCATCTTCAAAGAACTGAAATCGGTTCTTCAGAACAAGTCCGTCCTTAAGATCATCCATATTTACGTCAACATTATGCAACATATATACGTTCTGAGGTCAGCAAAGAAGGGTTAACCTAATTCCCTCAAATGAATATTTAACATTATATTTATACAGCCTAAGTTTATAGAGAGACCCCTTTAACGTATTATGCATTTATAAACAAACTGTTTACTAACGGTCATTTGTCCTTCACAGGAATCTACTATTGACTGTTCCAGAAACTGTGTGCTTGGGCCATTATTTTTAAATTGTTTCCCAACTTATTCTGGAATTGAAAACTAGACAGCTTTTCAATTGCTCTTGCATTTGCAATTGATTATCAATACAGTTTTTGGGGAATTAAGAATATTGCTCTATTCTTTGCCTTGGCATGATGCTGACTTGGTGTTGCTGAGCAGTAAATATTGCTGCACAATTGTGTTTGACTCCTTTGATAAGAGACACAAAACAGAATCAATGAGTTTTTCTATCTTTAGAGGATATTACAAAGGGAAAAGGTGATTCGCAAACAATACGTGTTTCAAGGTCTTGCGCCGTGAGATGGCTACACTGTAATTAAAAAAGAATAAAGGGACATGATATAAAGTGGAAGACAGCTACCCATAACATGATTAGGCTCTACTTTAATTGTTTAAATATTATACACCTCCCGTGAGAATATGTGATCACCAGGGCCATTAGCAAAGTGGGAATTTCATCGCTACTTGATAAATGTAACATACAAAGAGGAAACGTATTAGCTGGGGATAAAATATGATTTTACATTTTCTAGTTATATTATATATTATATAGATATCCCCATTTAGGATCTCTTAAGCCAACTTACTTGGGATAACTGTGGCTCCATCTGTATCTTTGCTTCTTTGTCAGAACAACTAATTATATTAATGTTTTTTTAATTTCTATGAATATTTCCAGCTCCCAGATTCTGAATAAATCAGTGTATTAAACCACTATAATGAACGTGTGACTGTGTTAAAGTTTATTTGTTACCAATATTTACTTACAGTTTAATTTCAAAAGTGTAATTCGTGTTTTTCGTCATGCAAAATGTTCAAAATAAACTTTATTTACTGTTATATTCTCTTATTTATTCTGCATTTTTATATACAAGTATATAAGCAGCTCCTTTACTGGTTATAACAGCAGTGTTGTTGGGGGATTTTTCTCTGTGTTTGTTCCTTTCTGGATAACTCCACCCTCCCAAGCACCTGCCATGAGCCTATAAATTGATTGCGTAACTTCCATTTCTGTATAGTCTCTTATTTGACATTTTACAGAAGTAAAGTCTTTCCTGTCACTGAAAGGATAAATTTAATGTTTCAAAACTTTTTTAAAAAAAAGTACTTACCAACATCCCAAACGTAGCGCCGATCTGTTCCATAGGCGGCAACCTAGTGATGTGACATCCCCCCCGCCTCCTTATTGTAACACTTTTGGGTGCTGACATAACGCCGTGTGACAGTCCCAAAGTGGTTACGTTTTAAAAAAAATAAAAATTATGAATTAAATAAAATTTAATAATAATAATAATGATAATTTTAAATTTCAATAATAAATCACATACATAATTAAATAATGGGATGAATGCATCACAAACTGGCACATCTCACTGGGGACACTGATTTTGGTTTGCCAAAAACAATAGTGGTAACTTAACAAACAATTTACAAACCAAATTTGGTATGTTTTTCTTATTGTATTTTAATTCTTGTTCATTATTAAGAGTCCCTTTGCCATGCTAAGTAAAAATCCCTTATTGACACATTTTGTGTAAAAAAATCTTGTCTAGGCAGCTGAGCGATACTCAGTTACTACGGTTATACTGGCCCAGAGCAGGCCAATCCCTAGTATTGTGCAGTAGAACTGAATGCACAAAAGTCAAACATGTTTAAAAAAATAAGTGTATATATAGATTTAATTTATTTTAAAAATAATAAAAACTATTCTTAAATAATATTAATTTAAAAAATAATGATTCATTCTGAGAATAAAGTATTGTTTTTTTAAAAAAATATTTTGTTCTGCTATTGCCACCCTAAGATAATTAATAAATAGTCTGCATTCAAAGGTAATAACCATGTTATACCCTTTTGATGTATTGGGCAAAGTGAAAATAAGCCCCATTGCCTGGTTATCTCTCTTACATAAATATGTCCTGAAGCGTGCTGGCATTATACAATTAAGCTATGTATATCTTACTATACAGAATACTTTTTGTTGTGCGCAACCGTATAAATCTTCAACATCTTTTAACAAAGATCATACGCTAATTCTGTATAGCAACTGTCACTGATAACGACACATTTATGAATACACCAATAAATTTGAAGATTAATTTATAGTCCCAGTAATAAACATAGTTATATTTTAGTGTGTAAAATCCCAGTGTCAACAATTAAGCACTGGCAGATAAAATGCATTACAATGTATACAGTGTTTTATGACTGTAAATGCTATGACTGGAACAAAAATAAATAAATTAAAATATTACATATTGAAATTAATTCTCATAACCCTTTAGAAACAATGGTATATTATTAATAAAATAATTATATATATATATATATATATATATATATATATATATATATATATTTATATATATATATATATATATATTTAAATTTAACAAAATGTACTTGCTCTCTGATAATATGTTAATAAATGAGATACTGTACCACCTACTGTAAATTCTAAGGGAGCTGGATGAGTATTTTTATAAAGGTCACAGATCTCAGTAAGGGATCCTTATAATGCACAAGTTTTTCGGGAAGTGATATCATCGGAACTCATTGAATTTCCAGATATAATTTACTGGAGTTCATTCATAAATTAATATTATTGGTCTATTGTATTATATTTTATTTACTTCTGTCTTCTTTTGATATTATGTTAAATTGTCTTATAGTCTATTATTGTCATATTTTTGAATCTTAAAATAGAGATCTATGATCTATCTATTGAAGATATCTGCCCTATTAGTAATCACAGTACTGATTTCGGTGGCTTAGTGGTTAGCACTTCTGCCTCATCGCACTGGGTCACTGGTTCAATTCCTGACCATGGCCTTATCTGTGTGGAGTTTGTATGTTCTCCCCGTGTTTGCGTGGGTTTCCTCCAGGTGCTCCGGTTTCCTCCCACATTTGAAAAACATACTGATAGGTTAATTGGCTGCTATTAAATTGACCCTAGTCTCTCTCTCTGTCTGTGTGTGTGTGTGTGTGTGTTAGGGAATTTAGACTGTAAGCTCTATTGGGGCAGGGATTGATGTGAGTGAGTTCTCTGTACAGCGCTGCGGAATAAGTGGCGCTATATAAAAAAATGATGATGTATGATGCATTTTGTTTCATCTTACGTTTGATGTCAGTACAGTGAGATCACTATATTAATCACTATTTATATATCCACCAGTGCTGCACCAAGATAACACTCCAAGGGGTAAATTTACTTAAGTGCGCTTTGGAAGGCAAAAGATTTACTAAAGGCCAAACCTTAAGTAAAATCACGTAGTCTTGAACCGCACAGTTTGAAGCTGCAATCCCTTTTATTCAAATGGCAAGTATCCAAACCATGCGATTTATGAATGTACGATTTCCAATCACAGATAACCTGTCAGGTTGTCTGCCAAGCTATTCAATAGGGTATTATATTACCTAATTTTGCATTAGGGGACAATATACTGCTTTATACAGGGTAAGAAGGCCATTATATCACTTTATATAGGATTGGGCCATTATACTACTTTATGCAGTATAGGGGAACATTATAATATTTCATATAGGATCACTTGACAGTATCAGAAATGTGAAGCTTTACAGAGGGAAAAATTAAGTGAAATTTATTTTGTAAAGAACATGAGTCTCCAAAGAGTAGCTAAATAGTGAAAATTATTTTAATAGACATGGAGCATTGTGTCAACTATAGCATTGTCTGGCTACTAATACTGATGTGGCCAAAGTCATTTTTCTAATATTTAGGACAATAAAAATGCTGACCTAATATCCACATATCTCCACGATGTCTCTGTGATCATTTCTTCCATATGACTGATGGACACTCCCAGGAAATTTGACAACCAGGCTAAGGATAAGGATAGATCTGTCACATATTGCCTTCATGTTGATGGAATGACAATGTTTCCTATTCTGCAAGATGGATTAATTTCCTCCTGATGGTATCTATCAGCTAAGACTGACCCAGCCAGACAGCTGTGGTGCAGTGTATAAGTTACTACCAGTTTTCACCAAAGCCTGATGAAAAATGGAATGGATCTGGGTGCTTGCTGTACCCAGGTCGCAGTCCTCGAAACTGGGTCTTAGCATGATGGGCAGAGCACTACAGGTAAGTAGCTCAGAATAGTCAGACTAACCGAGGTCAACAGGATGCAGGTTAAATGAACAGAATCAGTAAGCAGAGGAATAGTCAGAAAGAGTCAAAGGTGTCTAGGTATAACAATGTCAGGAACAAGCTGGATCACTAGTCAGGAACCAAGCAGTAAACAGGATAACATGCTCAGGAGCTCAGGACAGCAAAGCTGATACTCTAGTGAGGAATGGCAGACAGAGCAGGTTTATATACTGCGTAGGAGTTCATATCCCCTCCTCCGTGATGTCAGCAATAACTTGACTGCAACTCAGTAATCTTGCATCAGCTGTGCTTGCCATGGTGTGAAGTAAAAGCTGAATACTGAGTCCTGCATCTAAATGCAGGATTTCTGACAGTATCAGGGCTACATGAGTACCATCCACTGCCCTTACAACGTGCGGAAAACCAGCATTTTGTTGAAAATACTGTTTTTGGGACACAAGAGATTCCTCATCCAATGGCAGATGAGTAAACTGCGTGATGAGCCACAGGAATGCCATAGTATCCGTACATGACTGAAAGAAGTCTTGGACATTCCTGCCGCAAAACTCACTGGGGCCTGGAATGACCCTGATGCAAAGAAATGTAACACAGACAACAATTTCTGCCAATCACAGGCTCCAAGTAGGTCACTCTGCACAATGACAGTGTTCATGATGACATTAGGTGGTCGGCAAAAGCAGCTTATTCCTTCTGCATCTGGCATACTAAAGTGGTTTAAATGTGACCGGTTGACCCGCTCCCTGGGCTGCTGATGTTGTCAGAGTTGCTGGTGGGAGAGTCAACATGATTGCTGACCAATATATCTGGGCAAATTCATATACAAAGATATGATCAGAAAACTAAAAAATATTACTTTAGGAAAAGTATAATAACAAAACACACATGACATTGTTAAAAAAAAAGGATACACTTTAGCTAAATATTTTCTTAAAATAATGAAAACATTTTAGTAGTACTGTCAAAAAATATTAAACATTTTGAAAAAAGTGCTAGACGCTATTGCTACTAAATTTCGCCATACTTCTTATGAGCGATCATTGAGACACGGATATAGTCTATTTTCTGGTTTCTTAGATTCCTCAGCTGCCGGCCAGAACATAAGCACTTTGTGTTACATTACAATATCTTGTTCCTGATTTTATACCACTAACAGCGTCATAGACCAGCAAAGGTGGCAACATCAATCAGTCTGTGTGCTTGCAGGTACATAGAGGTGCCTGTAGAGTTGGAGACTTCAAAACACAAAAGTAGACATAATGTGCAGCCGATAAAAAGGTGTATTTCACGCAGTATGCCGAGATGGCATCTGAAGATACGTCCAGGTTCATGCACTTGAAGGCCGCTACCGTCAAACTCTACACAAGCCCCATAATGTGTGCACAACTTCTAACAACTCTGCACAACATACAGGGAGCAGCGATCAGGTTTATGTAACAGAACTTCCAGGGGCCGTAGAGTCTCTTATAACTAATGATAATCCAGATTTAGTGATGGCAGCTCATTACTCACAATTATTTTATTTTTAAATTAATAAATTATTTATCTGATTACACAGAACATGAGTATTCATTTTAAATATTTGCATTCCATAGAGCTATTTTTAAATTTATGGTGTTATAAATTGTTGTTAGGTGTATATTCCTTTGTATGAGGTCACGCACATCACAAAGTTCTGTTTAATAATATACTTCTGTAAATTCAGGGTAAATTGTACGGTTGCTCTAATTATATGGAGGCCAGATTGCTGAAAATACTGCATAAGACTATATGAAAGCAAAATTACAGGATTGGCTTTTTGTCACTTGTATCTTCTATTAGGATGAGACTGTAAATCTAATAGGACAGAGAAACAGGAGCATTGTTACTACAGAAAGAATAGATTATTTATAATATGTATACACGTGGAAGGTGGTGGAGATTTGGGCCATGGATCTCTGAGACCAATCTAGGGGAAGGGGCAACAAAGCAAGAAAAATCCACGTGGGGCATAAACCTTCCGCCCATTCATAGACCTGATCTAGGCCTGACATGAATGTGATTTTATGTTTATCCACCATCTCTCCACCATTCATCACTTATTAGTAACCTGAGGTCAGAGCCAGTGATGACATCATAGAAGGTGACAGAGTTCCCATGGAGACCAGGACATTGTGATGTAATGATCATGATATAAGGACCAGAAGCTGCTCCAGTCAGTCAGTTGGGAGGTTGAATCCCCAGATCACTGATAGGACCAATGGATCTCTACGTCTACGGGATTATAACATCTTCAAACGCTGATGTAACTGCTACGTCGTGGGATCCGCTGCTCTGTCGTCGCTAATGAAGCGGTAAATGAGAAGATTGTAATTGTATCTCTATAGGCTCCCTAGATGAATCACAGTGTAAGACCTAGCGGGCAAGATTCATCTCATAAATGTTCCCCTCTCCCCCATCACTAGAAATGTTCCCCCCCCAATCACAGTAAATGTGCCCTTCTGCCCCCCAATCACAGTAAATGTGCCCCTCTGCCCCCCTCCCAATCACAGTAAATGTGCCCCTCTGCCCCTCCCAATCACAGTAAATGTACCCCTCTGCCCCCCTCCCAATCACAGTACATGTGCCCCTCTCCTCTTCCCCATCATAATAAAGGGGGCGGGTCTGTCAGACTAAGGTGCCCAGACAGTCCAGGGGGCCCGGACCAAGAGACCCCTTACAGCTGTACTGGCCGTACCACCCTGATGGCAGCCCTGGATCCCTTCCCCCTTCTGTATAGATTATTCAAATTGTAAGCCCTAGTGGGCAAGATTCATCTCATTAGATTGTAAGCTCCTATGAGCAGGGCTCCCTTCAGGGCTGCCATCAGAAACTGTGGAGCCAAGTACTAAGTAATCTGGCAGGGCCCCTCCGCTCCCCCCCAACCCCGCCCCCCCATAAATGTTTCCCTCTCCCCCATCACTAGAAATGTTCCCCTCTCCCCCCCAATCACAGTAAATGTTCCGCTCCCCTAACCACAGTAAATGTGCCCCTCTGCCCCCCCAATCACAGTAAATGTGCCCCTCTGTCCCCCTCCACCATCTCTCCACCATTCATCACTTATTAGTAACCTGAGGTCAGAGCCAGTGATGACATCATAGAAGGTGACAGAGTTCCCATGGAGACCAGGACATTGTGATGTAATGATCATGATATAAGGACCAGAAGCTGCTCCAGTCAGTCAGTTGGGAGGTTCAATCCCCAGATCACTGACAGGACCAATGGATCTCTACATCTATGGGATTATAACATCTTCAAACGCTGATGTAACTGCTACGTCGTGGGATCCGCTGCTCTGTCGTCGCTAATGAAGCGGTAAATGAGAAGATTGTAATTGTATCTGTATAGGCTCCCTTCCCCTTCTGTATAGATGAATCAGTGTAAGCCCTAGCGGGCAAGATTCATCTCATTAGATTGTAAGCTCCTACGAGCAGGGCTCCCTTCAGGGCTATCATCAGAAACTGTGGGGCTCAGTACTAATTAATCTGGCAGGGCCCCTCCGCTCCCCCCCAACCCCACCCCCGCACCCCATAAATGTTCCCCTCTCCCCGATCACTAGAAATGTTCCCCCCCAATCACAGTAAATGTGCCCTTCTGCCCTCCAATCACAGTAAATTTACCCCTCTGCCCCCCTCCCAATCACAGTAAATGTGCCCCTGTGCCCCTCCCAATCACAGTAAATGTGCCCCCCTCCCAATCACAGTACATGTGCCCCTCTCCTCTTCCCCATCATAATAAAGGGGGCGGGTCTGTCAGACTAAGGGGCCCAGACAGTCCAGGGGGTCCGGACCGAGAGGCCCCTTACAGCTGTACTGGCCGTACCACCCTGATGGCAGCCCTGGCTGCCTTCCCCCTTCTGTATAGATTATTCAAATTGTAAGCCCTAGTGGGCAAGATTCATCTCATTAGATTGTAAGCTCCTACGAGCAGGGCTCCCTTCAGGGCTGCCATCAGAAACTGTGGAGCCAAGTACTAAGTAATCTGGCAGGGCCCCTCCGCTCCCCCCCAACCCCGCCCCCGCCCCCCCATAAATGTTTCCCTCTCCCCATCACTAGAAATGTTCCCCTCTCCCCCCCAATCACAGTAAAAGTTCCGCTCCCCTAACCACAGTAAATGTGCCCCTCTGCCCCCCCAATCACAGTAAATGTGCCCCTCTGCCCCCCTCCCAATCACAGTAAATGTGCCCCTCTCCTCTTCCCCATCATAATAAAGGGAGCGGGTCTGTCAGACTAAGGGGCCCAGACAGTCCAGGGACCGAGAGGCCCCTTACAGCTGTACTGGCCGTACCACCCTGATGGCAGCCCTGGCTCCCTTCCCCCTTCCGTATAGATGAATCACAGTGTAAGCCCTAGCGGGCAGGATTCATCTCATTAGATTGTAAGCTCCTACGAGCAGGGCTTCCTCCCCTTATGTCGTCTCTACAGGGATATACAGCAATATGCAGTTATATATATGTGATCCAGGATGACAATCGATTGCCATACGTGGAGTCAGGAAGGAATTTTTTTCCCCTCTGAGAAGAATAAAATGTCTCCGGGGGTTTTCTTCGCCTTCCTCTGGATCTATAGATCAGTAACTCTGAAACCAGATCTCTGGGAGCCCCAAACATGACTAGAATAATGGCTGTTATTACAGAAATACTGGTGAATTGGTTAAATTGACTGCACCTAGATATTTGGGGTTCCCTGGGCGCTGGCAGTGTTGGTTAATAAATAAACTTCAGCAATATTTCAATTGCATCTCTGCATATTGTTAAATAAAAAAAATATTTCAAAATAAACTCTGTGTGATTCTTGTTTAAATTAAACTGCACACACTGCACACAATGATCACATTAGGTATAACTAGGTAACTGGTCGGTGTAGTTCCACCAGGAGGTGATGATTGGCGGAGGATGGATCGGGCTCCGGTCACATCTGCGGCCCCATCTTATATTGTGGGAGGAGGAGAGTGACTGAGAGAACCAATAGCTTCCTACTGGTCTGTGTGGTCACCCCCCCCCCCTTCCCACATAAGCCAAGTCCAGGGGGTGCCCATAAGAGGCACAGCCACCGGGGGGCCCTAGAATCCTATTGGAGGCCCTGGACACCACATATACAGACTGCCAGCTGATATATGGAGGAGGTTTGTTTATAACCAATCAGTGGCTCAGCAGGACATGAGCCGCCCTCATGCCACAATACTCCTTGGTGCGATCTCATGTTAGGAATTCTGGGAAAGTGGATGATTCTGTGAAATATCAGAAGGAGAAGAGAATGGAAGGAGGGGTCACATGAGCGCTAGTTATCATAAATACAGATTTTTACCTGGAAAACCATTAACTAGATAATTCTGAAAATCAGAAAGGAAGAGTGTAAATAATTGCTGCTATTTGGTAATAATCTCATACACACAGACATGATCACAAAGTGTCTTCAGTTACTGTGAGGAGCACTGCTAAACATGTCATGAGGAGAGGAATGCCAGGAGTAGTAACTGGAAAGACTGGGGTCATATCTATTTATTTTTCAGTAGATTTAAGGTAATGTGATTCAAAACATAGTTAAACCCTAACTCAGAAAGCATAAAGTCCCATATATGTTGGATCATAGATCCCACACCTGTAGCTTAGCATAATGTAATGCTGATTGGTGATTTCTCAGCCTCTTGGCCACAGTGCAGTTATATTGGTCATACTATGGGTAATCCCACGGCTAGAGACATTGCCTAGTTAATAACAGTAATGTGCATAACATACATAACAAATACATAAATACATAAGGATTGTGATGTTACTTTTCTAGTAAAACCACATAGTATTGTTAAATAATATGACATACCTGATATGAGGCATGATTCAGCACCTGTTATAATAAGTTAATAGTTGTGAACACTGAACCAATGATAACGAAACAACATATCCCAATACCAAATTTAACAAAGGGATTCACAGACTGTTGACCCCACGGCGGCAGCCAGTACAGCTGTACTAAATCACTATTCACAGTTCAGTGGCTTAATTGAAGCACTTGGGAAAAATGCCTAATTCCGATAAGGACCACCTAAAAAAGTGCTAAATTCTACCTCTAGATTAATAGATTAGTTTCCTATATGCCTGTGCGTAGAACCTGCAAAGGAAGAATGCTCAGTTATGATGAAGGACACATTCTGTTTGTGCCAATTTGTGAATACAGACAACTTTCACCCAATGTGTTTGATACCGGCAAATCGGTGAATAAGGATTCATATCTGATACAAAGCCGTGTTCTAACATCATGAGGACGCATTATCCAAAGAAAGTCATGGGTGTCAGACATTTATCAGTCACGCACAAATTAAGATCAAATTAAGATCACATTAGACAACCTACTTTCAGAAAGTGCTGGCAAGGGTACACCAAGCAATGATGATGAAGAGGAACTGGACCAAAATTAATTTAATCCACCAATCCATGATCAGCGTAAAAAAAAAGTTGCCTGCTTCACCTATACAAGTTTACTTCTCTTGACTGCTTTGAGTATTAAACACACATTGACCCCTTGTACAAGGTAAGTGTGTGTTTCCGTGCGGCTGTAAACTCCTTTTATGAAGCTATAGACATGTGTCATTAGTTAATGCTTGCCTATTGGCTTATTTATGTCCCATGCAATGTGAACTGGTTGTTTCTCCAGTTTGTATCTTTATAAACAACAAATCTTTGGCGAATAGAGATTGATTTACAAATTCATTAGCTGACAAAACCCCTTTAACTTAAATAGCAGGTGGTATTTAATGCAACTTGGGCTACGCAAATGTGCAGTATGGTAAACAAATGTGTATTAAACTTCCTGGGGTTATATAGCTATTTATGTAAATTATGCTGAATTACAAAAACTTCTCTGAACCTTACTGAGAAATACATTTTCTATCCACACACTTCTGAAATCATAGCGTTTTATTGGAAGACAGTAAACATATTATCCTTATGGTTTATGTAAAAAGCGCTTTTCCCATCTACACTTTTGTGCCATGACCCCTGATTATTTATTCTCTAAACCCACTAACTGAGGCTAAAACACACACGTTTGCACAAATAAATGTTGACTGAGGTCAAGGACAGTTACACAACACAATTTTACATACGTGGAGTGGCATATTTTCAAGTCTAGGGTCAGTCAACTGGCACAATCTGCCGTGAATTAAATATCTCAGAATATATATATTGTGATATTGGGAAAGATCCCGGTTCTTGTTGTCTTAACCCTTTACCTCCATGAAAGTTTAGTGTAGCAATACAGCTGGAAATGGAAAGGCGTTAGTTTCATTTAAATTGCATTTACTTAGGATTTATGTTTGGGACTCAAAATGTTCGGACACACTGTACCCTCTCCTCATCCACATACTGTCCTCCTCCTTTTTCCCCACATACAGCCCCCTCCTGTTTCCCCACATTCTATCCCCCTCCTTTTTCAACACATACTGCCCCCTCCTGTTTCCCCACATACTGCCCCCTCCTGTTTCCCCACATACTGCCCCCTCCTGTTTCCCCACATTCTATCCCCCTCCTTTTTCAACACATACTGCCCCCTCCTGTTTCCCCACATACTGCCCCTCCTGTTTCACCACATACTGTCCCCCTCCTGTTTCCCCACATACTGCCCCTCCTGTTTCCCCACTTACTGCCCCTCCTGTTTCCCCACATACTGTCCCCCTCCTGTTTCCCCACATACTGCCCCCTCCTGTTTCCCCACATACTGTTCCCCTCCTGTTTCCTCACATACTGTCCCCGTCCTGTTTCCCCACATACTGCCCCTCCTGTTTCCCCACTTACTGCCCCTCCTGTTTCCCCACATACTGTCCCCCTCCTGTTTCCCCACATACTGTCCCCCTCCTGTTTCCCCACATACTGTCCCCCTCCTGTTTCCCCACATACTGTCCCCCTCCTGTTTCCCCACATACTGTCCCCCTCCTGTTTCCCCACATACTGTCCCCCTCCTGTTTCCCCACATACTGTCCCCCTCCTGTTTCCCCACATACTGTCCCCCTCCTGTTTCCCCACATACTGTCCCCCTCCTGTTTCCCCACATTCTATCCCCCTCCTTTTTCAACACATACTGCCCCCTCCTGTTTCCCCACATACTGCCCCTCCTGTTTCACCACATACTGTCCCCCTCCTGTTTCCCCACATACTGCCCCTCCTGTTTCCCCACTTACTGCCCCTCCTGTTTCCCCACATACTGTCCCCCTCCTGTTTCCCCACATACTGTCCCCCTCCTGTTTCCCCACATACTGTTCCCCTCCTGTTTCCTCACATACTGTCCCCGTCCTGTTTCCCCACATACTGCCCCTCCTGTTTCCCCACTTACTGCCCCTCCTGTTTCCCCACATACTGTCCCCCTCCTGTTTCCCCACATACTGTCCCCCTCCTGTTTCCCCACATACTGTCCCCCTCCTGTTTCCCCACATACTGTCCCCCTCCTGTTTCCCCACATACTGTCCCCCTCCTGTTTCCCCACATACTGTCCCCCTCCTGTTTCCCCACATACTGTCCCCCTCCTGTTTCCCCACATACTGTCCCCCTCCTGTTTCCCCACATACTGTCCCCCTCCTGTTTCCCCACATACTGTCCCCCTCCTTTATCCCCACATACTGTCCCCCTCCTTTTTCCCCACATACTGTCCCCCTCCTGTTTCCCCACATACTGTCCCCCTCCTTTTTCCCCACATACTGCCCCCTCCTGTTTCACCACATACTGACCCCCTCCGTTATTTACTTACCTTTCTATGATCTTCTTTCCTTCTCTTCTCTTCTTCTGTCTTCTCTTCGCGCCTGCTCGGTGTGCTGCTCCTCTCTGCGCGCTCCTCAGTGCCAGTGTCGGGATGTGATGATGTCACGCCCGCCACTCTCAGTGAGATGGTAGCAGAGGGGAGGGGGAGGGGGAGGAGGGCGCTGGCACCGCCAGGTGTTCTTTTCTAACTTTTTTTTTGTTAATGTGCCGGCGATCAAGCGGTGATGGCAGTCGGGCGGAGCGCCCCTAAGTCTTGGCGCCCCCCGCCTTACCATGTTCTGCCGGCCCTGGACAAGGGATAGAAGACCGGGTGGATATATGACAAGCTACTGGGTGGATAAGTGACAAATTAAAGAGAAGTGTTCAATGGCGAAAGGATGAATGTAAAAAGAAGGAAGGCGACTTTGCAGATGTGGATTTGGATGTAGGGGGAGGCTGAAGAAAACCAGGTCTGAGAGTAGGAAGACAGAGGTAGAAGAGCTAGAAATGAAAAAAAAGGAAAAGAAGACGAGGGACAAAGGATTGTTCATCGCAATGGGTGAGAGATGAAGTCCACTGAGAAAAAGAAGGGAGAAAGTTCATAAAATAGGTTTTGTGGTGGAAAAGCCAGCAGTAGTGGTGGAAGATATGAGCATGCTCAGAACACCAGGGCAGGGGTTTTAGAAGGGTGGTTCGTCAAGCCTGCTGCCATTTTTGCAGGGACACACCAAATAAACTAGCATTGGCCCTGGCAATAAGGGTAATTTACTAAAGTGCAGAACTGAAGTGCAAATACCATGTTCCGATGTCATGTGCCTGTTGTTGTGCAGTTGCAGCCATTAATATGAGGAACTGTATAGATTTACATGCCAAGATGGCGGCATCTGTAGTGGCTGAAAAATCTAGCAACTTCTGATGGCAGTTACTGGGCGGATCAAGGGAATTAATAACAAAATGCAGAATAGGTGCCCCTCATTTTACACCCCATGCAAAAATTGATTTAATTTTGCAGGATAAAAAGTTTTAAATAACTTTGAAAGTATTTATAAATTAGGGCATTTCCTTGGGATCAGGCAGCCACAGAGCTGTTTTTGCTTTTTTACATGTCCTTGGAGGTGGTGGAAACTAGTCCACGAAAAACATTAATATTTGCGTTCCTGAACCCATGTAACCTGTCCATCAGGGCAGGGCTCTGTCTCTGCACCATTGATACGTCTGCTCCATGTCAGCCCTGTCAACACACCATACTGGTTGAGGGCACTGATCTTCGGATGTGGGTTTCAGTGGAGAAGGAGAGGTCTACCCAGTAATTACCATATTAGTTGGGTGATTAGCATACTGGTCACTCTTCTGGCTCAACTTTCCTGACTGAATAATGAGGGAAGGGGATTCTTCTTTTTGAGCAAATTATGTATGTATATTTTTACTGGGTGAGAACTAATAAATGATAGGGCTGGGGGCAGCAAAGAGAGCGATTTGATAAATGCCGAGCAGTATACGAGAGGTTCCACTTTGAAATGTTCCTGTTTATTGACCTTTTAACCTTTTGCACAGCCATAAGCTCTGTGGAAATGTGCATGAGTGCTGAAACTTCTTGGGGCTTGTAAATGTTAATTTCTGCATCCCTTGCATGCAATAAGAGGACATGCTTCCATATTTCCTAAAGAAAATCGAACAGCGGAAATTGCACTAATAGCCCTAGCACTTCTCTAAAAACATAGTTCTCATCTAATTGCTCAATGGTCCATTCATGTGAACACAGTTCAATACATTCTAACGCAGTGGACTACAACGCATGTTAACACATACTACAATCACAATAAACTGCTGAAACACATATAGAATGAAATAACAAAGAAAAAACTCCCTTTGATTTACTTATTTAAAGAGTACCCATCGTTAGCACACAGGAACTGGTGATATCACCTATTAATTCGCTAATAACTAGTAACAATATGCTTCAGCGATATCACCCGTTCATAGTTAATTGATAGGTTTTATTATCAGAAATATTGCTTCATCCCAAAAATTAGTTTCCACCACCGTCTCTACTGTAGACCACATGTATATTATTATTATTATCATTTATTTGTTAGGCGCCACGAGGTTTCCGCAGCGCCGTACATAGTACAAACAGTAGACCATACAGGGTGAAACAGTACAGAACAATAAACACAAAGTACAAATGCTTCAGAAACTCCAGGCAGACATATGGAGTAAAGAAGGAGCAGAAGAATAGGTATGGACACAGGAGGGGAGAGGGGCCCGGCTCATACAAGCTTACATCCTAACGGAGGGTGGACAAAACAGGCATGAAAGGGAGGCAGTGATGCAAGGGGGAGAGAGGGGAGAATGAGCAGAGTAGATGAGGGGTTAACTGAATGGTTGGTAGGCTTTGAAGGAGCACAGATTAGGAGCGAGACGGATGGAGCGAGGGAGGTCATTCCAGTGCAGGGGGGCAGCTCGGGAGAATTCTTGGATTCTGGAGTGGGAAGAGGTGATCAGAGTGGAGGAGAGGCGGCGATCATTGGCCGAGCGCAGGGAGCGGGCAGGAGTGTGAATGGTGAGGAGGTTAGAGATATAGGGGGCAGTAGACTGGGAGAGAGCTCTGTAAGTGGTGATAAGGAGTTTAAATAGGATTCTGTAGGGGAAAGGGAGCCAGTGTAAGACATGGCAGAGAGGGAAGGTTGAGGAGGAGCGGCGTGAGAGAAAGATGAGTCTAGCAGCCCCATTAAGTACAGAGCGGAGGGGAATGAGATGGGAGAGGGGGAGGCCAGTAAGGAGAAGGTTGCAGTAGTCAAGGCGGGAGATGATGAGTGCGTGGGGGGCAAAAGAGAGAGAGGAGTCAAGGGTGACACCCAGGCAACGGAGTTGGGTGACAGAGGAGATGGTTGTGTTAATAACAACGATAGAGAGGTTGTGGTGGGAGGTGTATACATCAAACACTATAATGTGTTACCTACATAACTATTATTTTATTCATGAAGAATTGCTACCTGAACCATTGCCATTCATTTTACAACGTAGGGATTGTAACAATCATGCTGTGCTTTGTTTACTCCAGTCAGTTATTTTCAATGGCAAAGACTCCGTCAGACAGGCCTCAACGTACCGAAAAGAAGTATCGCAAAAAAAACTGAAAATATAAAAAAGTTTATTAAGAGTGTATTAGTTAAATATGGACAAAGTAAACAGCGCTAGTGAATATTTCATTTATCAATTAAAGTGTAAAAAATTTATAGTTCAATCTACCCTAATTATGGGCACTAAATATTGTTTTTGTTCTAATCACTCGGGACAATACAATAAAATAGTGTTTGACTTTTTTTTTAATTAGGAATACTAACAAAAGTTACTCTTGTTACGCAAGTAAATCTTGGATAACGTTAATTTTTTCCCTTAACTAACCCACACCCTGTACAGCAATCTGTTTTCTCTTTGGCTAGTGACAGTATTGGAGGCTAGCCTGGCTGGCTAGATTGATTAGCACCACTAGCTGAGCTTAGAATTGCTGGATTCCTTTTGTCTAATGATGCTACATTTATATCCTGCAGATGATATAGAACATGAAACAGAGGATGAACTGTTCTACACTGATCACTCGGTACTTGGCAAGCATCCCCGTCTCCCACAGACCCTCCCTGGCACCATTAATATTATATATAGATACCCTTGTCACAGATTCGCATCCCGTGATCCAGAATCAGTATAGGAAGGGGGAAGTGTGTGTGTGTGGGTGGCTTGGGGCTGGGCACGTTGATTTATAATGGTGAATGCCGGAAAATAAAAGAAAAATGATATTAATGCCTTGACCTATATACATAAAGCTTCTTATCCTCCTAAAATATCCTTCGAAGGCAATGCAGAATAGAAAGGAAATGAGTACAGTCCTGATGGTTTAATTTAATGCCATGTTGTACATTTTGAGCAATTCTTCTTTGTAAATGTCTACTGCGTTTAAAACAAAATGCACAGCTTTTTCTTTGAAATATGTATAGATATTTGCACAGGGAAAATAACGACTCTGGCCCACGGGAATTATTACTGTCCTGTGTTTCAGTAACATTTAATGGATTTTGTTCTTGAAATTTTTGCAGTGTCTTCTTTCCATTTATTCCTACTGGTGCTTTTTTTCTGTTATTCATAGGCAGTGGTATGTATTGTGGCATTTACTCCACTGTATTAGTAATAAATACAGCATTAGATTTTTTTTTGTGTTGCTTTTGTGTATGCTTTAGAGCAGGGCCGGACTGGGACTAAAAATCAGCCCTGGCATTTAAGGTTCACAGGCCCACCTTAGCCCCAGCAGGAAAAAAAACATGTGCCGCCGCACAGCTGCGGTGCCGAACAAGGCGTGACCTCATTGTGTTGTGGGGGTGGCCAACATGGGGCATGGATACATACATTATAATAATACATTACATTTATCATTTTAGACAAATACACAGGCACTACTGTTAGAAGCACACAGCTTTGCCTTCACAAGCAGTACGTTGTTAAGCGGGACATATCTCCCAACTGTCCTTGCAGTCGGACCAAATCCTGACTAAGGGAGACATTCACCCAAATTCAGGACTGCCCCACCAGATTCAGGACAGTTGGCAGACTGTCCTGCTCTCTCCTACCTGTTTTGGTCACTTTCACCACTTGTAGCAGCTGGTTTCTTTAGCTCAGTTCATTCTTGTCTTGATCCTGGAATATTGGATGCCCTATTTTGAAAAAAAAAAATTAATACATGAGATTTAGAAAACTCCCCGATGTTAAAACAATAGCACTCACGTTTTATAATTAGGCCTCCATCCAGTCCCCGCAATAATATTATTTACATTTAATAAGTAGATCTATTTCCCTCCAACCAGCCCCAACATTAAATTAACAGTATACCCATTTATTCAAAACATATTTCCCTCCCTCCAAACAGCAATAAATTAAATAGCATTAAAGTTTAATAAATATAGCCATTTTTCACAACCATCCCCGACAATAAATAATTCATATTCACATTTAATAAATAGCCCTCCTCCCCAAAATCAGCCCCATATTCAACTGATAGCCCTAAACAACCCCAGCATTAAATTAAAGGTTCCATCACCTCACCTTAAATAATTAGCCCCCACCTACACTCCACCATTAAATAGCCTACCTCCTATATTAAGATCCTCCCTTCCCTCAAATATTATATTAAAATACTGCACACGCGTACACACACGCACACTATGTGAACATGGCCAAACGCGCACTATAGCAACACGAGGCCACACAGAAATACTATTAGCCACACACAATATTTTCCACACAGCCCCACTATTACCCGCACAGACACGCTATTACCCATACAGCCACGCTATTAGCCACACAATTTGCCACACAGACACACTATTAGCCACACAGACACGCTATTAGCCACACAATTTGCCACACAGACACGCTATTAGCCACACAGACACGCTATTAGCCACACAGACACGCTATTAGCCACACAGACACGCTATTTGCCATGCAGACACGCTATTTGCCACACAGCAACACTATTAGCCACACAATTTGCCACACAGTGCATTTCTATGTGAAATGTACTCAAAGCTTAAAAAGACACAAACGTGACACGTGTAATAAAGATGTCCCCTAGCTACAGTAAATAAAGCAGTAGAGGAGGAAAAATGGGCAAGCATATATGAGTGTCTTTGACAAGGGCCAAAATGAAAAAAATAGAGTATGCAATTAACTATAAACTTAGAATGCTCTTCATTCTGGTCAAGACATTGTAAATACATGAGAGCTCATTTATGGAATTTTTGACCACATTATAGAAAATAGGTCTGTTGTAAACAGAGGACCATAAATCAGACAGAAGCGTCAATTTAAGAATAAACATTTCTATCTCTGTGTACCAACATTTATCAGTTTTATTTATTTATCTGACAAGAAAGTACACAAAACTTGCCATAATGAGCATGATGCAGAGCTGCCTGTATGTGCTCCCCAAATCACAAGTGCAAAATACAAAGTAAAAAGACATAATTCACAACCATATACAGGGGGCAACTATCTTATTATGTGTGTCAGCCTGAACAGCAACATATGCATCTGGTTTACGCCATGAACAGGACACAGACCTTTACAGGCCACTTGCAACCATATTTTAATTCACTTATATTAATATAATGCATTGCATATAAAATGCTTACATTTTTTTTAATTATTAAAAGCCCTCTCAACTCCCTATCTTGTGTCCCAAACAATAAAAGCATGCTATATGGTTAAGCAATAAATAAATCACAATTCACTGTCATAAGTGTATTTGCAAACAGCCAATCACATAATTCTGGGGACAATAATCATCAAGAATTTACACCTGCCCCTGACTACCTGCAAATAATACAGATTTCTCATCTTTTCATAGCGGTTCAACTTATTTAAAAAATATTTTGACATCAACTTTAGCCAATCAAATTGACTGATAAGTGAAGACTTTAAGTTATATAAGTTATATAATATATAAATATGTATCCAAATAATGACCCAGCAACTGCATTTCTAAGGATATTTCCCACTCCCTAAATTAAATATGCAGAACAAAAAAGCTGAAGCAAGCAGCGCTCAAGATAATAAACATCCCCAAAAAATATCTAATAAAAAAATCTACATAGTTAAAAATATATACTATAATAAAAAAAATATATAAACAGATAGCAGATTTCCTACTCTGGAATAGGTAAAAAACATTAATTTCATGTCAGTAACTTTAATTAAACAAATATTAATGATTATAACTGTGGTCACATGAAAAGTATTTGTGAGTTTTGCCACGATAAGCACTTTGTGGCTGAGCAGCCATCTAACAAACTATTCATTCAATGCTGCCACAAGAGTAAAGTCCAATCCGGTGCAATAAGGTCTGCCCCCGTTATATTATCTCACTCTTATTGTTTTACGTCATGTTTACGGACTTTTAACTACTGAACCTATATTTCGTAAAAGAATGACATCAAAGATAAAAATAAAAGCGAAACAACAAGCGCTGGGACAACATATAATAATATTGATTAATCCCTCTACATAGGGTATCAAAGATAAAAACACCCTTTGTAATTACTTAAAACAGCATTTTATCAAGTTTCTCATTTTGCAAGTGAATAAGAAAGAAAAGGACAGAAAACTTAAACAAACAAGCTAAATAATTATATATATATATATATATATATATATATATATATATATATATATAAAACACATAACAGGAAAGGCACTCATGTTTGTAGATATTTCTCCAGCCTGGGTGCAGGAACTCCAATAACATGAATGTAAAAAATAGTATAATTAGGAGGCACTCACAGGACTTTTCCAGATTATTAAAATTTTTATTTCATTAAAATGGAATAAATATTTTAATAATCTGGAAAAGACCTGTGAGTGCCTCCTAATTATACTATTTATATATATTTATGTATATATATATATATATATAAAAACACATATATACACACATACATATATACATATATATATATATATATATATATATATGTACACACATGCATACATATATATACACATATACACATATATATATATATATATATATATATATATACACACACATACATATATATACACATATATATATATATATTATATTGTAAATTTGTGTGTTAAAAAATTAACACAAAATGTAAAAAAAAAACACACAATAATAAAAGTTAATATTTTTTTATTCACAAAAGTGAAAAATGGGAATCAACAAATCATTCCAGAAAAAATATATATATGTAAATGGATGCATATACCATTTAGCTTTCTCAAAAAAAGCAACCATTGAATAAACATTCCTGAATGGTTGCTTTTTTTTGAGAATACTTAATGCTATATGCATCCATTTACATATATTTTTTTTTATTGACTTTTTTGTGTTAATTACCTGCTGGCTGGGCTTGACTGGGCTTGGCTGGGCTGGCTATTGACGGTGCACCACCATGTGAATGCACCCACGCTGGAACCGCTTCTCCTAGTCCTACGCGGCCGTGAGTGACTTCATCGCGCGGCCGTGAGTGACTTCATCGCGCGGCCGCGACATCATGACGTCATCGCGCGGCTGCGCGATGAATGAAAAAAAAAAATTGCCGGCGCTTCAGAATTAGTGCAGGGCGGACCGGCCCATCTGGCATTCAGCCCTTCTGGCAAATGCCAGAATTGCCAGATGGCCAGTCCGGCCCTGCTTTAGAGTGTGCTAAATTAGTTTTCAAAAGCAGTCTTTCAAATCACAGGGTACTAGTGACCATGGATATAACATGCAACACTTTTCTGAAGGGGGCAGCCCTCGTGAGACCCCATCTCTGCTTTTCAGAGCATGTTTAAGGGGGGTGGGGGGAGAGGTGTACGTGTAGTGGAGCCCCTATTGGCAGCTCCAGTGGGCTTTCACTGCGCATTCGTCAGTCGCTATAAGTGCTCAGAATGGCAGAAGGTCTTCCTATACGGATGGACCAAAATCACCCCCCCCCCGCCCCTGGTGGTTGTTCTGTCAATGCTAGTGACATCACTGAAGCTTTCTGGAGTGATATCAGAAATTTGTGAGCCTCAGGGGCAAACGCAGGATTCGATGAAGGGGGTTTCCACGCCACGATACCAGTGGGCGTGACCAGAATGTGTAGGGGCGTGGCTACAAACACACGTCAGGTCAAACACACAGACATGTAAATTGTCCCATACACAGACAAGCACAGACTCACATATACACAAACACGTAGACATGTAAACTGCCACATACACAGTTAAGCACAGACACAAACACACACAGGATCAAACACACAGACATGTAAACTGTCATATAAACAGATAATCACAGACACACACATACACAAACAAACAAAGGATCAAACACACAGACATGTAAACTGCCATATACACAGATAAGCACAGACAGGATCAAACACAGACATGTAAGCTGTCATATACACAGACAAACACAGACTGACACACATACATAAACACACACAGGATCAAACACAGATATGTAAACTGCCATATACACAGATAAACACAGACTCACACAAACACAGATATGTAAACTGCCATATACACAGACTCACACATACACAAACACACACACAGGATCAAACACACATACATGTAAGCTGTCATACATACACACACACAGGATCAAACACACATACATGTAAGCTGTCATACATACACACACACAGGATCAAACACACATACATGTAAGCTGTCATACATACACACACACAGGATCAAACACACATACATGTAAGTTGTCATACATACACACACACAGGATCAAACACACATACATGTAAGCTGTCATACATACACACACACACACACATTCTTACCTTCTTCTGCTGCCTCCTGCATTACACGCATGCTGGCTGTGTGGGAGGAAGGGGCGGGGCCACACTGCCGGCAGAGAGCTGGGCTCACACAGCAGGGGACTGACTGGGAGACGATCCTCCCAAGCTACAAGCAGTAGTGGTTGGTCCCGGGAGAGGGGCCAGCCACTGTAATCATACGGCATCCCAGGTAGGACAGGGGTTTCTGGGGACTAGGAAACCCCCCCCCCTGGGTGCGCCCCTGAGCCTCCTAAAACACAATAAACAGAGTACTCTCTGGTGGCTAGTATACAAAACAGAGCAAATTCTTGTGGCAACTCTGAGCCAATTATGTTACTTACTATACAGAGCATTGCACATTCTTGGGGCATTTATAAAACAAATTGAGACAAATCTGTTGGCTAATATATAAAGCAGAGTTCATTATGATGTATGTCAAGCAGAGCCAATTGTGGTGGCAATTATATATTGTATAGTCCATTCTGGTGACTAGTGCCTTGTAAACTTCCAGTATCTTAGCTAGAGCAAATCAGACTTCCAATCTGGTGGTTAGTGTTATTAATATTATTATTAATATTATTATTATTTTTATTATTGTAGATTTATAAGGCTCCACAGCGACGTACAGAAGGGAAAACTGGACATACATAAAACAGGGATATACAAGTCAAACAAAATAAATGCAGACATGAAATAAATGGTATGGAGGACCCTGCTCATTAGAGAGCTTATATTCTAAGTGGAAGAGGGCAGAGCTGAAAAAAAATGAACAAGTGTGGCTCAGAGTGGAGATTGGGACAGTTGTGAAGGTAAGCTCTAAAAAGAGATGCGTTTGTCAGAGAGCATCTAAAGATTTGAAGGCCGGGGGATAGCCTGATTGAACGTGGTAGGGAATTCCATAAGTGGGGAGCAGCACTGGAGAAGTCTTGTAGGTGGGAGTGAGAGGTGGTTACCAGAGAGGAGACAAGGTTGAGTTACAATCTGGCTTTTAGTGGATAGTAGGACTTCCCATCTGGTTCATAGTGTTTAACATGACTTTTTACTTGGTGGATAGTTTATAGCAAGACTTCCTACCTGGTGGCTTTTGTGTCTCAGGACTTCCTTTCTAGTTGCTAGCATCTAGCATGATCCCACATGGTGACTTGTGCATTATAAGACTTCCCACGTGGTGGCTGGTCTGTAGCAGACTTTCCAACTGGTGGATAATGTGCAACAGAACCTCAGAGCATATAACACAACTTTTACTTATGATTGCAAAGATTATGCTTCACCATGTTCACATAGTTTTCCAGTCTAGGCCAGGACAGATGTTTTTAAATAACCCAATAACTTTTTTGATACCTTTCTTAAATGAATGTTTTTCTATCTGCAGGGTCTTCTAAAACAGATTCTAGTTCAAGGATGTTTAGTTTTAAATCATTGAGTCTTTCTAATGAGCTTATATCTTCAATTTTTGACTATTGTTTTTGTTTTTGACATAAGCTTTTGACCCCTGAACGTGCCTATTGTAGTCTCCAATACAGAGATTCTTCCCTGTTCATTCCTCATCATACATTCTTCACCACTCATCACATGACTCATGAACTATCACTCATCACATATCATTCACCACTTGTTATAGTCGTCACTCCACACTCTGCTTAAATGACAAAGGATGATGTTTGACTCAGACCAATGATAACGTCCTTAAAAGGACACTATACTCAACAAAATAAATGACAGTAGGATGATCGACAATTTGTTATCACAAAAGTCACAAATTCTGTAACTGTATATACACTATATAAACAAACGTATTCAGACGCTTGACCATTACACCAACAGGGACTGTAATGACATTGTACTCAAATGCATATACTTTAATATGAAGTTGGTCCCCTTTTTGCAGTGATAACAGCTTACACTCTTCTTGGAAGGCTTTCCACAAGATGTTGGAGTGTTTCTGTGGGAATTCATTCTGTAGAGCATTTATGAGGTCAGGCACTGATTTTTGATGAGAAGGCCTGGCTCGCAATCTCCGTTCCAGTTCATTCCAAAGGTTTTCCATGTGTTTGAGGTCAGTGCTCTCTTTGGGCCAGTCAAGTTCTTCCACACCGAACTCATCAAACCATGTCTTTGTAGTCCTTGCTTTGTGCACTGGGACACAGTCATGTTGGAATAGAAAAGGGCCTTCCCCAAACTGTTGCCAAAAAGTTGGAAGCATAGCATTGTCCAAAATGACTTGGTATGCTGAAGCATTAAGATTGCCCTTCACTGGAGATAAGGGGCTTAGCCAAAAACCCTGAAAAACAGCCCCATACCATTATCCCTCCTCCACCAAACGTCACAGTTGGCATAATGTAGTCAGACAGGTAACATTCTCCCGGCATCCGCCAAACCCAGACTCGCCCATCTGACTGCCAAACAGAGAAGCGTGATTCATCACTCCACAGAACACGTTTCCACTGCTCCACAGTCCAGTGTCGGTGTGCTTTACACCACTCTATCTGAAGCTTGGTCTTGGTGATGTGAGGCTTGCATGGAGCTGCTCGGCCATGGAAACCCATTCCATTAAGCTCCCACCACACAGTTTTTGTGCTCACATTAATGCCAGTGGTAGCTCGGAACTCTTTAGCTATGGAATCAGCAAAGTGTTGGCGACTTTTACGCACTATGCGCCTTAACAGTCGTTGACCCCGCTCTGTGTTTTTATGTGGTCTTTCGCTTTGTAGCTGAGTTGATGTTGTTCCTAACATCACTTACAGTTGACCGTGAAATATTCAGCAGGGATGAAATTTCACGAACCGTCTTTTTACAAAGGTGGCATCCTATCCCATTACCACGCTTGAAGTCACTGAGCTCTTCAGAATGACCCATTTTCTATCACAAATATTTGCAAATGGAGACTGCATGGCTAGGTGCTTGATTTTATACACCTCTGGCAACGGGTTTGATTGAAATACCTCAATGTAATAATTAACAGGTGTGGCCAAATACTTTTGTCCATATAGTGTGTAGGTATAGAATAGGACTTACATTTGTATGATCTACTGGTCTGAGTTCTGAAAAAACTATCACATTATTTGTAGTGAATGCTGTTTCCAGGCAGGATTTTTAGTAAGCTTCATAACATAAAAATTCATCTCATGAACATTTGCCAGGAAATGAATTAAACCTCTCGGCTTATTGCCTCACAAAAGCAACAGAACTTTTACTTGATCTTGTCCATAAATTATTCCTGTCCTGTATGAAGTCATTTAATGTGTCAGAGCAGAAATACATCTTCTGCTGTGTTTCTTTCCTAATTTAGAGCACTCCAGTTCATCCGACAAATCAGACGCGTGTATAAAATCCAGGAAGGTCTGAAAGATTGACCTTCCACCTGTTGTTTATGGATTACTGGAGGACTCCCATCATAAACTGACGTGCAATGATCCTCAAGGATTCATTAAGTGTGATCGTTATGACAAACTGATCTCTTTAAGCAAAATTGGGGACCAAGAACCTACAAGCAGCTCAGATGGGCAAAACCTTTCAGTAAATTTGAATTTCTATAAACATCGTTGTTTCGTGGTTGGCGAGCCGGTTGGCAATGGTCTCACTGATAGTTTACCAGGTAGAGGTAAGGGAAGAGAAACTTGAGGGATCCACTTATTATTAAATGGCCAGGGGAGAGTGAATATATATTAAGTCTCCATGTAGACAACCCCTGTTGTCTGGTGTATTATAACACTTGTCTGATTAATTAAAACACACCAGAGTATGGTGCATTAGCACCCCCCTCAGGGCCGGATTAACCATAGGGCTAACTGGGCTACAGCCCAGGGTCCTCGGGCATCCAGGCGGCCCTTGAAAGTGCTCAGCAGCAGTATTGATCGGTCAGGGGCGGGGGCGCCCCCGGCGCGATCAGTGCTGCTGAGTACTTTCACTGCGTTCCTTCCCCGGCGCGCTGTAGTCTCCTTACTGAGGAGATCTCGTGAGTCTCACTCTCACAAGATCTCCTCAGTAAAGAGCGTACATCGCACGGGGAAGGACTGCAATGCCAGGAGAAGGAGGTAAGTGCCTTGGGGGGGGCTCGGCTAGGATCAGGAATCAGGGATCAGGATTCCTCACAGGGGAATGGAGGCCCCCTTAGCCCAGGGGCCTCCATTCCCTTAATCCGGCCCTAGCCACCTACACACATACACACACGCACACACTACATCATATGTGTGCATGTGGCATGACTAGAGCCAGGCAGCTCCTTTATAGCTAATGTCTAAAAGAACCCTGCCACATCAGTAAATATAAATGACTTTTTATAAACTTAAAGCATATTTTAAAGGGGTTGTCTACTTTTGCACTAAATGTATCTTACCCACCTGTTTAAAAAATTGGGGATCCCCAAGTTTCTCCCATACCTCAAGTCAGGTAACTGATCGCTCTGTAGCTCGCTCTGCTCCCGGCTTCAGGTCATGGTGGTGGACACCAGGGGATGGCCCCTATTTGTTACGCATTAGGGGGGTATCAAAAAGTGCACAACCCCTTGTCAAGACTTTTTAATTTGAATCAATAATAAAAGCCCAATCACTGGGATCCCACATCTCCTTCTTGTAAAGAGGGCGGGACCTCGATTATACAATATGTATTGTAATGCCTCGCCAGATGGATCCTGAAAATGTGATTCGTGTCAACATGGCCCCACCCCCCTGCTGCACGCTGACATGATAACGTCATTGCCCTTTGAACATCCCCTTCTGTCCATGGCCTACACTATTAAAGGGGCCATAAATTGCACTGATGAGATTTATTCCGTGCGAAACAGTTGTCTGCAAGTTGTCTTTGCAGCTCTGCATCTCTGGTAATATCTATACAGTCTAAGGGGGAGATTCAATTGCCGATGATGTGGTGCACAAACATCACCGCAATGTCCGGTGCACACATTGCCGGCCTTTCCGGTAGGAATCTCCGCTCATTTTTCTGCGTGCCTCTATGGGGGTGTGAGATAAAATGAGTGGATATTCCAGTCATAACATCAGCGCGATGTGTCTCTGTGGACATTCCGCAGACACCTCGCGCCAAATCGAATCTCCCCCAAAACATCAGTACTGTTACCATGTTTGGACACAGTAGAGCTTTTTTCATGTCTTCGCCACTTAATGATGATACTTATACACTATGAATACCTTCTGTTTTACGAAGATGTTTACTGAACTGCTTCTCAGAGATAGAGACACAAGCAGACATTATGTTTCTCTGATTGGGGCTGTCTTTATCACTTTGTTCAGCCCGGTAATAAACAATAGATAATGAAGAAGAGGGAAGAGAGAAAATGTTAAATCCATTTCACCAGTCAACGTGAGGAATGTGGAGCCGCGTGTTTCTCTAAAGGGCTCTTTATTTCACATGATGGGTCATGTTTCTGGTAAAACGGACAGGAAATCAATAGGAAGAGTAAGAAATTTAATAAAAAATAGCCTCTTCTCTTAAGTGAGCTGTCTCGTCTCTTCATCATTGCCATAAACAAACTTCTTGTAACCAATAGATGCGACCGAATATGTGTTTTTTACAGCACCTGTTACACAGAGGTGCTCAGACTACAACAAGCAGGTACTATCCATTCACGCTCCGAGCCAAATATCTTCCAGTAACATCAGCACAGAATCCATTCATCAAACCTGCTATTTTTCTGGACACAGAAGGGAGATAATGCGATCTTCCAATATAAGTACAGAATACATTCTCATTTTAAATTGTAAGAACAGAGAAGGTTTGAAATTAAGGAGGACCTGTCACCTTTGTGACAGGTCTTCTTTTGTTAAGTTCAGGCTACTTAGAGCCTGAATCAGAAGACATGTCCCCTTCCCTCTATGTGACTCCCCAAGAGACATATACAGAGCATACCAAGCGGCAATCTGTATCTCCCCCACCGGTCCCCAGCACTACACGAACATTTCCCACTGGCAGAGAGTGCTAATGTGGAGCAGGGGGGTGTACCAGTTGTAATTAGCATGCTAGTCGCCTGTATCATATGCTAACCAGCTCAATTTGCATGCTTAACTGCCTCATTAGCATGTTAGTCACTCGAGCCAGTGAGCCTCAGGTGAATACAGGACAGGGGGGATGGGTGTGAAGATGAAGTGACCTATTGAGAATGGTGACTTCTCAATAGATCACTGACATTTGCGTAGATGCTTGATATGCAGCGCACAAGTAGGATGCCCAAGGTTGATTTATGCTGGGCTCGTTCTCATGCAAATTTACGAATGCATTCAGAAATAAATGGCAGAACCTTAGTAAATAAATACAAAATCAATACAGTTGGATGACATGGGCCCCCCTAAAATCTCAACTACCAGCCCAAGCTCTAGACAGTCTGACCTGTTTTCCACTAAGGCAGGGGGGTCACAAGAATTGACTTCTCTTGTTAGAGTGGAAACCAGCTACAGGTTAGAAAACCTTGACTGGTTTGCTCTATTAACAATAAAACCCACACTTAGTGGTCCGCTTGTCAGAGTGGACCCAGATCGGGCTGGTCACCATGGGCCTGGAGCCTCTTTAGATAGGACACCTGCAGAAATATAGTGTATCCCCTCTGAAAGACTAACAGCTCCACCCTGAAAAATTCTGGTCTTCCTGGCCACAGCGGGTTGTGGGTGCTGGTATAATGAGGAATAGTGAACCACCTGGAGTGGCAAATTTGCCACCCCCAGGAAGTCCCAGTATAATGGTAAACGTCCAATAGGACAACATTCTATTATACTCTAAAACAGTATTAAAATCTAAATAAAACACAGACATGAAAACATAGAATTTGATGGCAGATAAGAACCATTCTGCTCATCTAGTCTGCTCATTTATTATCCATGAAACTCTTAGACCATATTTGATCCATTACTTTTTTTCAGATTTAGGACAACCTTATGCCTATCCCACGCATGCTCAAATCCCCCATTATAGCCTCTATTACCTCCTTTGCATTACCCTTTGGGCGAAATTATTTTTCATCACATTTCCCTCATGCTACCATTAAGTACCCTCAATTTTAAGTGCATGTCCCCTTGTTCTAAAAGTTCTCTTCCTCTGAAGAATGTTTTCCTTCTGCCCTTGTTAAGCCCTTTGATATATTTGAAAGCTTCTATCATAGCTGCCCTCTCACCTCTCTGCTCCAAGTCATATGTGTTCAGTGCCTTTAGTCTTCCTGGTAAGTTTCCTGATTTAGACTATGCAACATTTTAGTAGCTCTTGTTTGCACACAGTATTCCAGGTGGAGTCGCACCACTGACCTTCAGAGTGACCTCACCACCTCTCCCTTTCTGCTATTGACTCTTCTCCATATGCAAGCTAGCATCCGACTCGCCTTCTCCATTTCTTTGTTACATTGTTTGCCTGCCTTTAAGTTTCTTGAAATAATGATTCCTAGATAATTTATCTCATTAATAGTTGACACTTTAGAACCATTAAAATTATATTCAGCCTTTAGGTTCAGAACCTTTGAAAACCTCTCCCACCTCTGAATGCATCCCAGATACTACAGTTCTCTGTTGTCGATCCTTCATCCAACGTCTAATCCATTCAGCCACACTTTGAACCCAATAACAAGCTTTCAATTGTATCTAGCAATCTTTGGTGTAAGACAATTGAAAGGTCCTAATAAAATGTAGATATTCAAAATTCATAGCTACAAATTGAACTATTACTTTGCTCATCCAGACAAAAAAGTTAATCAGATTTGTTTGATATGATCTCCCCTCAGTATAACCATTCTATTCTTTCTTTCTACAGTATTTCCATAAATTTTCCGTGTTGGGCGCTAAATCCTGAAGAAAGAAATACAGACACTTATCCTGCCGACAGGCTAAATGCCGCTAATTCTTTTTCCCAACACTGATAAAATGCCGACATTGTGATTGCCAACAGTCACAATGCCGACATTAAATCGGCAATACCAGCAGGTCCAGCGGCTATACAGCGGCTGAAGCTGCCGGCAGAAAACAGTCTTAAAAAAAATAAAATAAATGTAAAATATAAAAGTGTCCACTCCCTCCCCAGTCATATTAACACCAGTGCTGCCAGTCTAGTCCCCCTGCCATGATTCCAACCAGCCCCAGGCTGGTCAGCATGGGGCTGGATTCCCTTGGGAGCTGGGTTCTGCAAAAAAAATGCGGGCCCCCTCCCTTGGGGTACCCAGGCCCGTACAGACAGCTCTAGGGCTCTTCCCACACCACTAGGCTGACAGCACTAGGGTTAATATGACTAGGGAGAGCGGTTTTTTTACATTTATTTATTTATTTTTAAGATGGCATTGTGACAGTCGGCATTATCATTATCAGCAATCACAATGACGGTATTTTTTCTTTGTTGGGGAAATTGAAATACCGCTATTTAGCCTGTCGGCATTTTCATGTCGGCAGGATAAGTGTCAGTGTTTCGTGTTTCTTCTGTCGGAAATATGATTACCCCCAAATTTTTTCTTCTTCTAATGCCGGACTCTGTAGCTGCCAGACTCTTTGCTTCCAATTTTTTGCAGCAGGACTACATTTGCTCTTTTCTAGTCCTCTGGAAAATATAATAATGGTAGATAATAATATTAAAATAGAATAAGGACATGATTGTTAAATAATTATTTATCGAGACACAAATTCCTCAAACCATTGTTCACCAATTTACTAATGGAAAAATATTATTCTGGTATTCCAAGCAAGGCAATTTCTACTTGTAATTCAAAGTGAGGCCCTGTACACACAAAATCCCAGTTTGCATAAGTGCATTAAATCAAGCCCATTATTAAGGATAGCTCGTACTCTAGATGGGTCCAGCTGATTTGTACATGTGTAGCTCTAATCCATGCAAACCTTTGTAACATCTGTCATAATAGGCAGAAAACATAAAGTATACAGCATAAGCCTCTACAATTTTTAGCAATATAAATTATCCTCCGTTGCCTTCACTATGAATTAATCTGATTCAAAGTAACCAATCAGAGTCAGAATAAGTTTTGAATAACTATTCTATTAGAACCATAGTTGCCTAGTCTCCCGCAATGTCCGGGAGACTCACAAATTTCTAGCAGTTCTCCTGGACTCCCATCCCTAGTGAAATGGGTGGAGGTGAATGGCGTCATCCTGGGCCCACCTCCCAAGCTGCAGCATTGCACAACTGAGGCTGGGCTTGGGGGCCCACGGGCTTGGCCACGCCCCTTTCTCCCTCACTCAGAACCCGGATCTAAAATCTGAACATTCTAAAATGATGGCAAGTATGCTAAGAACCTAGACTTAACTAGAATATTTTTAGCCTTAAAAATTGTAGGGTAGATTCAACCGTTTTCTCTTTAATTCTTTGTTATAAATGTTTTTTTTAAGAAAGAGCTAAACAAATGTATTGCTAGTTGCCCTTTAACTAAAAGCTGTTTAGATGACAGACATATTTTTGTAGCATAATAGCTATAAATCCGCAGAGAACGATCCAATTATTTCATATGTTTTAGCTAGCAAAATGTGATTTTAATTGTATTAAGAGTAGTTTCCAATATATTTAAACACGCCAGTTGGAGCCATACATAAACTGCTCTTTTAATTAAGTAAACTTGCGAACAGGGAATTGCCCAAACCAAACCTTACTCATTTTAATTGTTACCATTCGATATTACACTGTAAAAATATTTCCCAGTACTGTGTGATAGATTTTCATTTAGAATCTGTTATCTTTTTTTTTTTTTTTCTAATTGCTAAAACTTTCATGAAATAGTTCAGTCTTTGGCTAATTAAACTGTGTGCAAATAATGGTTAGGTGGACTCTGAAGGACTTTTGTTAATATGATAGGTCCTTTTCCTTTTAATCAAATAATTTGCAAACTACTCAAATTCATAAGGTTGCATAATCAACCAAGTCTATTATTTTATTCCGCTAACACTCCCCCCCCCCTTCTTCTTTTTTTAGCACTTCAGGAAAGTGTTGCGATGAACCCATTAAAGAAAAGCTTTTCTTCAAGTGGGTCGGGGTGATCAAGAAAAATTAAGCTCCTAATAATTGGAAAATCAAAAGAAATTTGGACAAAATGACTCTCCGCATCACAGATTTTGTTTACTGGTGGGTAATTAATTCTCCACATATGTTGGGAACATCTGTCACACTGACCTGCGCGCCGGTTCTGTGAAACGACTGCTGTGTTGTTCTTCCACAGGTCATTAGCAGATTCCCTAAAAAAATAGACTCCCGTTTTTCATCCGCTGGGCAACTTAAGGTGGATTCGGTCTTCTCAACTTATAGAACGAGGTGGTCTTTTTTTTTTACCTCTAAGAAATAGAGTATCTATAACTACTATAAATTTACAAAAGCTACACCACTGTAGCATTTGAAAGGGCGTTTTTATTTGGTATAATAGCTAATTTTTCAAGACACTTGCTTGACATGATGAACAGAATGGTGTTTTCAAAAGTTATCTTGAAAAATTAAAAAAATTCTATGCTTTACTTTTTGCAATATTTTTTTAATACGTTACAGGAAAAGTTGATGAAAATTATGCAGCACAATTAATTGCCAGATTTAGCATTTTAAATCTATAAATGAGATGTTTGCCTTAATGGCCAATGTTAAATTAAGATCTTCATGAGGCTGGAGGTAAGACTTATGTTGTCTGATATGGTGGAAATAGAGAACTTTCTCCTAAATTAGGGACCCGGAGCTTCAAGTCTGTCTTACTTCATTTTTTTTCCACCTTGATACAATTTAAAAGCCTCATTGTTATTTACAAAGCCCTCAATGATACTGCCTCTTTGCAGATACATTGACTAATCTCTTTTGGACTTTTCAACCTGCCTATGAAATAGGCATTAGAAAATAAATAAGTCCACACATGGTTAATCCCATACTGCCCAGGGTACTAGCTGTATGGCAATATATGTGCCCAATATGTATACAACAAAATACACAGTTGGTGTCAGTGCTTAGCTTTACTATTGCAAACTTGTATGTCTCTAGAATATTTTAAGTATGAGGTATTAGTTCTTATTTTGATCAAAACAGTTAACCTTGCAACCTATGTCATGGGTCCTCATATTTGCAAGTCCTACACAAGACCTATGCTTGTCATTCTCCCTTATTACCATATTCCACTTCTATTTACAAAACTTCTATGTTGTACCACACACTGAGTTTTACTACCATGACCTATTTGACTTAAGCTAGGTACACACTACACGGTTTTCATCCAATAATCGGCTCAATCAGCCGGCATATGACGGCTCGTTCAAAAGTCGGGTCAGTGTGTGCAGTGACACGATGGTCGAAAGTCTGCCCAAAATGGACGATTGTCGCCTCATTTGGTTGGTTGTAACGTTTAATATTTTTGTTCCAATCTCGTTTCCGTTGTGTAGTGTGTATAAACCTCCGACCGATGTGTACGAAATTGCAATCATTGCTCACGACAACATGGCTGTAAAAAGTCGCTAAAGGGACGTCCGCTCTTCCCTTTATCTTCTAAAACAAGGCTAGTGTGTATGCAGTCCATGGACCGAGCGATCGGACCATCAATTGCATGAAAAATCGATCGGCATAAAAAGTTTGTGGAAAATTCTGTAGTGTGTACCCAGCTTAACCTATACCATTCAAATATTTTTTTTTTTAAATCCAGTATTTTTATTGAAATTTTTTAAGATATAAACATACTAAACAACAAAAAGAAAAGAAAAAACAATCGCATACATATCGGAATTAAATGACGGAATTTACAAGATTACATTAAAGCATAATAATAATAAATGTGCTTTATTCATTCAGGATCATACATCGTAAATGCTTATACGTAAGTATGTTACACATGCAGGGTTTATTACATGGACTCAGATACTTATTATAAGAACTGCGGTAGCCATACATTTAAGTAGATAGCGCATCTGTACTAGAGGACATAGGATAGAATGGAGACTCTAACCATCTGTACCATATATTCTCAAATTCCTTCAGAGCCTGTCTGCTAGTATAAACAAATCTCTCGTGCCTTATGGTGGTATTGACCAGTGCCTTCCAATTTTTAACCGTGGGACTCGTCGGGGCCAACCACAGCCTCGCTATACAGACCTTAGCCAACATCAATAACTGTGAAATGTACATTTTTGTCAGTTTATTAACTTTCCCCTTCAATCGGAGCCCAAAGAGACAAGTGGCCGGTGAACTAAGAGACACTTCAATTCCAGTAACCTAAATACATCTCCTGATCCTTCGCCAGAAGATTTGTATACATGAACACTCCCATAGAAGGTGCCAAAAGTTAGCATTGATCGAATTGCATTTCGGACAGTTAGGGGTAGCATCCGGGCGAAATTTTGCCAATCTAATAGGGGTAAAGTAGGCCCTGTGTAAGATAAACACCTGTATTTGTTGAAATTTTAATGATGAAGTATAACCTTTAGTACTGTCTGTAACCATTTCCCACTCCTTGTCTGATAAAGGGCCAATATCTATTTCCCACTGATTCCTCAAACCATCCAAATCATCTGCAGTGGATTCATACAGAAGACATGAATACATTCAAGAGATCAGACCTCTATAACCCAAGGCCTGTAATTGTTTCCTCAGTGGATCCACCCCAAACACCAAAGTCTCCCCTTTAAATTGTGTGTTAAGGGCGTGTTGTAACTGAAGGTAAGAATAAAACATTGTTCTGGGTACAGAGAATTCCCCAACCAACTGTTCGAAGGATTTAAGTACATTTGTATCATAAAGCTGACCTACCGACACCACACCCAACCGAGACCACTCCCTGGCCCTCTTCACTGTATTCAACTTCTTAAATTTCTTAGCCCCCCAGATAGGAGTATATGGATCAATGTCAGTTTGTTTCATTATTTTATTACAGATTGTCCAAATCTTAACTGCCTGAATCAGGAGCGGAGGAGCCCGCATACCAAGCCGCCCCGCCAGCAGTGACTGTAAGGGAGTGTGATTAGAATTAAATTGGTGTACCAACACCCAATGTAGCTCATGGTAATCGGGGTCCGAAACCCATGCCTTAAGGTGGACCAATTGAGAGGCAAAATAATATAATTTCAAGTTAGGAAGTGCAAATCCACCAGAAGATCTGGATCTATACAGCGAGCTAAGCTTGACCTTAGCCCTTCCCCCTCCCCAAACCAATGAAATCAAATAGCTATCAATGCATCGGAAAATGGAGGGTGGAATATATACAGGTGACTGCTGGAGTATATCTAAAAACTTTGGCTGCACCATCATCTTAATTAAATTTATCCTACCGGAGACAGAAAGTGGGAGCTTCTTCCATACATGAGTTTTTTCTTTAATGTATTTGATCTGGGGCCGCAAATTAAGTTCTACATATTCAGCGGGGGTATTAGAGATCCATATTCCCAAGTATTTGAATTTCGATGCCCATTTTAACTGTAAGCCTTCTGGCATTGTCACGGGACACTCCCATCCCAGAGGGAACACGCTAGATTTATCCCAATTAATTTTTAGGCCGGAAAAAAACCCAAATCCATCAACCACCCGCAGGAAATGTTTTAGGGAAGTGTCGTGATCTGAAAGGAACAACAGCATATCATCTGCATATAATGCCACCTTATCCTCTCTGTGCTCTGATCTAAGTCCCACAATTTCTCTATCATGCCGGATCTTACAGGCCAGCGGCTCTATTGCTAATGCAAACAGGGCCGGAGACAACGGGCATCCCTGTCTAGTACCCCGCTCTAATTGAAATTGTTGAGAAAGATGCCCATTGACACAGACCCGCGCCACTGGATGTGAATACAAAAGTTTAACCCATTTTATAAATTCTGGGCCCACTTCAAATCGGGACAATACCTCCCACAGGTATGGCCACTCCACCGAGTCAAACGCCTTGGCTGCGTCCAAGGACACCACAACTTCGCTCTCAGAAGAGGGTGACCGCACCTGCAGGAGAGTATACAGCCTTCTAAGATTGATAGACGTGGACTTGCCCGGCATAAATCCCGTCTGATCCGGATGAATTAATTCCAGCACCACTCTACTTAACCTCAAAGCCAGTAATTTTGCTAGAATCTTAACATCATTTGACAAAAGTGAAATCGGGCGGTAGGACTCCGGGTACAACAAATCTTTCCCTGACTTAGGCAGCACCACCAATATTGCCTCTGCCATTGAAGGGGAAAGAGCGCCAATCTCACCCAGCTCGCTGAATGTATCCAACAACCTAGACACAAAAAAGGGCCAGTGTTTTTTATATAATTCAATTGGGATTCCATCTACTCCAGGGGCTTTACCATTAGGGAATGACATAATAGCTATATCAATCTCTTAAAGAGTAAAGGGTGAGTCCAAAAACTCCCTACTATCATCGGAGAGGACAGGAAGGGAGATACCATTCAAATACTGCTGTAACGTATCCATGTCATATCTGACCTGTGACTTATATGTATTCGTGTAATATTTATGAAATACCTCAACAATATCAGGCATCAGATACTTCTTAACCCCACTGTCATCCCAGATAACCGGTACTGCTGCATCTGCCCTCTCCGCCCTTGTCAGATAAGCCAGGAAGCTACCATTTCTATCGTCCTCTGCATATCGTACATGCTTAGAAAACAGAAATTTACGTTTGGATTTCTCAAATACATACTCTACCCACTCTCTCTGGGCCAACTGCCATGTTCCCCTTGCAACCTCAGTTTTGTCCGCAATGTATTGTGCTTCTAAGGATTTACACTTTTTCTCTAATATCTGTTCTTTTTGTCTGGACGACTTTTTAATTTCAGCTATGCCAGCAATTAATGTACCCCTTAGGAAAGCTTTAAAAGCGTCCCAAACTATAGGTGGCCTTGCTGTTACCAGATTATCTACAAAGAAGCCTTCCCACTGTGTCACCAAGGTCGCTCCTGTACCCATCAAGGAGAGCCAGAAGGGATTTAATTTCCAAAAGGACTGGCCTCTATCAATTGCAAAATCAATAGATAGGCAGAGGGGCGAGTGGTCAGAGATCCCCCTAGCCCTATATTCCACGCTCCTCACCAGCGGTACCAGAGAGTGTGACAGCAGAGCCAGATCAATTCTTGAAAATGCATTATGTGATGTAGAAAAGCAGGATATTTGGACCTCCTCTGGGTGCCTCAAACGCCATACATCTACTAACCCCATTTCCTCAACCAGAGCAGAAAAAGCCGACTTAGAGTTGCCAACTACAGCATTTTTCTCTCGCCATCTGTCCACCTCTCCATTTATCACATTATTAAAATCCCCTATACAAATGGCTGGAACATCTGGGAACAATGCCATGAATTCTCCACATTTCCTTAACACCTCACCATTATATGGTGGGGGTATATAGACAGCTAACAGAATCACCGGAACCCAATTAATGACAGCCTTCATCAGTACAAACCTTCCCCCTGCATCCACTTGAATTTTTTCCAAGGAGAAGCAGAGACGTTTATGTACCAATATAGAGACCCCTCGAGAATTAGTCGTGTACGTAGAGTGGTATGCCCTACCTACCCATGCTTTTTTAAGGGCGAGTATTCTATCACCGTGTAAGTGAGTCTCCAATAGACAAACAATATCAGGATCATTTTTTCTAATTTGTCTTAGTACGAGAGAACGTTTCACAGCATTATTTAGGCCCCGCACATTCCAGGAGAGAATTTTCAGCTCCTTATCAGATGTACCAGAATACATATAATAGTAGTCCCTCTTATCTCACTACCCCGCATCCCACACCCCTGCAGAGCATACATTGACATACTTATAAGCACATATAATCCTTGTCTATATATTTGCGATAACATTAAAACTACCAACAACTTAAATAACTTTAATACTAAACCCATACCCCCACCCTGTATACTCCACCCAACTTAAGTATACCTTAAACCCTAACTAAAATTACCCTAAGATATTCAGCAGGCCAGCACACTACGAAAAAAGGTCACCCGCCAACCCGCAAAATACCAGAAGATAGAGGAAGGAAAAGGAAGGAAGGAAAAGGGGCGAATTGAGACAAGAGAGGAAAAGAACGGCCTTAAAGCCATGGGCTCTCCAGCCCATTACATTTTTTTTTTTTTTTTTTACAGTGGACCTTTCAATATTAGTTTGAAAATCACAGACCCCACCTGAGCCTAAATACATTTTTTTTTTTTTTTTTTGTACCACAGAAGAGAAATTACATTATGTATAGCAAATACCATGCATAATATCAATGACAAATCAGCAATGTCCAAAGGACTATCAGGAGAGACATAAAAAAGTACTCATCCAGCATCAGCGTCCAGCAGCAGCTAGGCGGTCCAACCAAATTGCAGCCTCTCAGGGAGTATCAAAAAAGGATGTACGGCCCTCCGAAACCACTCTCAACCGGGCAGGGAAAATCATGGCATATGGGATCTGTAAATCTCTCAATCTTCTCTTCACCGGAATGAATTGAGCCCTGTTCTTTTCTACATCCAGAGCGAAATCAGGATACATTGCTACTCGCTGACCATTGTATTCCACTGAACCTTTCTGCCTAGCCAAGCGTAGAATGGTATCTCGGTCACGATAGTGCAACAATTTGGCTATGAAGGTGCGTGGGGGGGCTCCAGGAGGGGGTGCTTGAGTTGGAATACGGTGGGCCCGCTCCACTGCGAATTGGGCTGTAAATGAATCTGTACCAAACAGTTGGATTAACCACTTTTCCAAGAAGGATTCTGGGGAGACACCTTCTGCCTTCTCGGGCAATCCAACCAACCGAATGTTGATGCGACGCAAACGCCCCTCCATATCCGTAAGCTTTTGTTTAAACAGAGAGGCTTGCGACTCCAGAATCTCCAACCGGCCCGCAACTGGTGCAGAAGTGTCCTCCAATGTAGACACACGTGTCTCCACTTCACCCACTCTCTCCCTGATTTTTTGCACGTCTTGCCGGAGAAAAGAGAGGTCCACCTGCACCTCTCCTATTTTATCTGTAACACGCTTTTCAGATGCCCCAATGGCCTGCAGGACCTGCTGTAATGGAACTTCAGGGTCCGCCAGTGGAGCCGACAAAGGGGGGGTAACGGGATGTGATGCATCTCCTGAACCAGAGGCCGTAGTGGAGGAGCGAGCAAAGCGGTTCAATTTTCCCGCTTCGGTGGACTGGTTATGTTTGCCCATAATTTCACAGGAAAGATGGGATGATATTTATCCTATAAGCTTATATGCAACCCTGTAACCTGTATAGCTTTAATTACATATAGGTGTACAGCTCAGATTGTATTGCTAGTAGTGCATTGCAGCCAGTTATCTTCACAGAGAAAGGTATATCTCCTCCTACAACACTGATAATGATAATCAAATAAGTCCAGAGCCCAATTCAGTTACTCCTCACTTGTACAAGGATATAAATGTACCTGTATCAGATGGATATCACAGGCTGTGTTCACCTGTATATAGGCCAGTATGTGGTATTACAGAGGCGCTATGTCCCAGCAGTCATCAACTGCCACAAACTGCCACAGACTGCCTGTAGTATTCCTCTACCCAGATGCTCAACTCTTTCTCTCCCAGTCTCGGGTAAAATGGCAAGAGCACTATCAAAACAGGTACACTATGTACAGCAACTATTCGGATGCACAGTTTTGGGTCCAAAAGTTTCTTTATTCCACTATAACGGAGATCAACAGGATATCTGGGATGGAGAGCTCGTAACTGTGCTTGCTACTCCATGCTCGTCCAGGCCACGCCCCACCATTCAAATATTTAATTGTTCCTAGCAAATGCACCGCTTCAAGGAATGTTATCATATTTCCTAAGTAACCTAGCACCAGGGACCCTAGTTTAATTGAATATCCCAACCTCTGTCGCCTATACTAATCTCCAAAACAAGCATTTGAACGTTGAGTTTCAGTCCTCTCATCTTATACAGCACTAGCACTAGCGAGCAGACCACTCACATACTCTTTCACGTTCATTTTGAAAATTCATTGTAATTGTAAATAAAATACACACAAACCTAAAAAATCACATATTCATCTCTAACTATCGTGCTATTTTTGCATCAAAATGTTATAAAAAAAAATAATTTACAGCGTCGACCAAATATTTTAAATTTATGCTCAAAGCAGAACAAGGAACTAACAAATTTTCACAAACAAATCTACTCTTTTTTATGTATTTTAATGATCAGACAACGGTTCGCTTTTATAAATAAAAACATTTTTAGCAAAAGAAAAGAAGCTTTTCTTCATTTGCACAATATAAGTTATTTTGTAAGTAGCTCAAAGTTCTCTGCAGTAGCAAGTTTAATCAGCTATACAAACATATTAGGGAATTGAGAATCAAAAATATATTTTGGGGTGGAGGACGTCCTCTTAGCTCAAAAACTCTAAACTTTGCAGGATAAAACTTCATCACGTTTGTCAAAGTGCTAATGAATTGTTCCTATAACCATTTGTTTTCCGTCAAACTTTATTTTTTAAATAGATATTCCTCTATTGAAACTAATGTGACCTGTAAATTATCTATTTATGACTTTTCTGCTCCTCTAATTAAGAACAACATTAAAACATATCAGCTTCTCCACATTGGAATAACTGTTTCTCAGAGAGCCTGGGGCAAACGCAGGATTTGTAGAGGAGGTTTCCACACGAAGCCGCCAGTGGGCGTGACCAGCATGCATGGGGGCGTGGCTATAATATTAGACAATGTTTGGCTGCTCTCCAACTCTTCCTATCCCTATAATATATATGGGCAATCCTGCGTGCACTACTGTTAGGTGCACGTAGCGCATCCCTTTTCAAGCAGAGCCATATGAAGCGGGGGCAGGGTCCAGCCACCTCAATTATACAGTGCCAAAGGTTTGGAGGGGGGATTCCAGGCACTAGAACCCCCCCCTCGATTTGCCTATGAGAGCAGTACCATTGTTCCAACCCAGGACTGTGGAACAACAGATAGAGATTAACTTGCTGCAATAACATTACAATGGGAGCAGTCAACTTGCCCACAAGCTACTAAGTATGACCTGATGTTCTATCTGAAAGCCACCTGATGAGAAGATACTTATATTGACGCTGGAGTTTTGGTGACTCTATCTATGTTCGAGACAGTATTGTTGAGATACTGTGCAGAATTATTAACACCTAAGAATTAGATCACCATTAGTATATACACAAATATTGTTCTGTATCTACTGTATACTCTGCTGTATCTTCCACTTGTCCAGTATGTTCTTGTCTTAAACATCTGGTTCTATATGGAAAAAAAACACCTCTTACAATATTTTGGGTCTTCAGAATATTATCTCATTTTTCCACCAGAAGGGTGCAGAAAAGTTAGTTACAATAAACAGCAAACCATCTAATTAGCATTTGGGGATGATGATTTTTTTTAAATTCTAAGTAATTATTTAAAGAAATATATAAGGAAACTGACTTACTTTTAAGACTTCCCCTCTGGGTTCTGGTCTTGCTCCTTCCTGCTCACATGCTATAACACCCTGGTCTGCCAACCATCATCATCATCATCATTATCTATTTATATAACGGCACTAATTCTGCAGCGCAGTACAGAGAACTCACTCACATCAGTCCTTGCCTCATTGGAGCTTACAGTCTAAATGCCCTAACACACACAGACACACAAATGGAGAGAAACTAAGGGCAATTTAATAGCAGCCAATTAACCTACCAGTATATTTTTGGAGTGTGAGAGGAAACCGCAGCACCCGGGGGAAATTCACGTAAACACGGTGAGAACATACAAACTCCACACAGATAAGACCACGATCGGGAATTAAACTCATGACCCCAGTGCTGTGAGGCGGAAGTGCTAATTGCCTCTGCAAAAGCCACCATCCTGCCTAAAAAAGCATGTCAATGATAGACAGGAAATTAATGAGTAGCGTAACAGTGCATTATGTGGAGTTTGTATGTTCTCCCTGTGTTTGCGTGGGTTTCCTCCGGGTGCTCCGGTTTCCTCCCACACTCCAAAAACATACTAGTAGGTTAATTGGCTACTATTAAAATTGACCCTAGTCTCTACCTTTCTGTCTGTCTCCCTCTCAGTCTGTGTGTGTGAGTGTGTGTCTATATTAGGGAATTTAGACTGTGAGCTCCAGTGGGGCAGGGACAGATGTGAATGAGTTCTCTGTACAGCGCTGCGGAATCAGTGGCGCTATATAAATAAATGGTGATGATGATGATGATGATGATTATGTCACACCATAAATGTAAAACATTTTTAAGCTCTATTGCACTGTGCTGTCCAGTAGCAAGTGACTTCCAGAGCATTTTATAAAATTCCTTAACCACATTGTATTGTTGGGCTAGTTTACAGACGCCATATATCCAAATTTATCCGTTTATAAACTGGCAGTAAAGATGCTCTCCCTAGTGCTGCTATCACTTAAACAGCTTTCTGTAAAAAAAAAAACCAAACAAACATAGTGTAAACTTAGATATAAAAGTTATTTTCAGTGAAGCTTGTTGAAATATAACAACTGCTACAGGCTAAGCATTATTTGAGTGACTATACTGGAGGGACAGTAGATGGCGCTGATTCTTAAGTTGTATGTATGTAGTCTCTCTTTACTGTAAAAGTGATGTGTTCTCTTCTCTCTTGTTATCCACTATGTTATTTGTATGTCTTGTAATGGTGACAATAAAGTTATTCTAGAGCAGTGTTGGCTAACCTGTGACACTCCAGGTGTTGTGAAACTACAAGTCCCAGCATGCTTTGGCAATATATAGCAGCTTATTGCTGCAAGGGTATGCTGGGACTTGTAGTTTCACAACACCTGAAGTATCACGGGTTAGCCAACACTGTTCCAGAGCGTAGAACCATAATCTGCAAGAAAGCTGTCAAATTGCAGATGTCAAAATGGTTCTGATTAGTGAGGTGCAAAATACCTAGTCATTGAGAGGTTAAGCCCTGCTCATCATCCACCAGCATATATCATTTCAATAGCATAATAAATGTTTTAAGATGCATTTCATATTGGATCAGATAATATAATATTTTTGGTTCAGTGGGCCTTGAATAATTGTCTTCTTTATAAGTATATATTTTTTTTAGCATTAACTTTTATTTTTTAAATCATCAAATTACCAAATTCAACTTCCTATATTCCTATACATATAGCATTTGAGAAACACATTCCAAACATGTAGTAATATATGACATGCACATTCCAATGCTTTTCTATAGATTACACTGAGCTATCTAGAGCACACGGAATTTGTCACTGTGTGCTGTGACACAGTTACCTTGATTAATTACTTTTTAATCAGTCATAATTTTGTGTTAAGTGTTGTATAAATGCCCTTTGTTTCACTGCTTAAACCTTCACTGACTAACAATGTGAGCCACAGACTACTGACTGTCATTAAACGCCCCAAAAAATCAATACCACTTTTAATTAAAGACGGCGACGGCTTTTGCCTCAAACATGTAATTCTTTACACTGCTAACCACCTCCTCTGTCTCTGCAAAGTTCAGCAGGGAACATCATTAAACATACAAGGTTATTCTGTGCATAATAATAGGATTGCATGCTTACTATATATATTATAAGGAATAACATGCATCATACTGTAAATGATAAGGGTATTGGAAGTCACCTTATACCATTGTGCATTGTGTAATAGCACACATTTTGCAAAACCTTAATGCTTATAATTTACTCTAGGGTTATATTAACCTTTGCAAAATGCAAAAAGTTCAATTTAGGAGATTTATCGTAGCTCTAAATCCACCCCCCTGAGAATGACTAGCTTAATCCTATTCCTTAGTCCTAGTTACTCAATCCACAGTTATCAGTTGAGTGCCTTTAGTTGGAGGATCTGAATAAATTATTCCCCAATTATAGCCCTTCAACCATTGACCTTAGAAGTGACAGATAAATTGTTGGCATTGAGGAGTAGAGTCCTGAGAGGAGGACTTGTCAGAACCTTACCTGTTGTGTGCTAGTTTTTCTGAGCAGTACAAACATACATGCAGATCATACACAATGGAGTCTGTTTGGCTTTTAGTTTCACTATGTTTATATAAGACCAAACTCGAACACATTCATAATCATCATTACCGTTTATTTATATAGAGCGACTGATTCCGCAGCGCTGTACAGAGAACTCACTCACATCAGTCCCTGCCCCATTGGGGCTTACAGTCTAAATTCCCTAACATACACACAGACAAAGAGAGACTAGGGTCAATTTGTTAGCAGCCAATTAACCTACCAGTATGTTTTTTGGAGTGTGGGAGGAAACCGGAGCACCCAGAGGAAACCCACGCAAACACGGGGAGAACATACAAACTCTTCACAGATAAGACCATGGTCGTCAATTGAACTCATGACCCCAGTGCTGTGAGGCAGAAGTGCTAACCACTAAGCCAACATGCTGTCCACATTGAAAACAAATACAACCAATTGCCAGCAATAACTTGCACAGATACCCAATATCACTTACCACTTACTGCACAGACACTCCCCAATTACCAACCATATGCTGCACATTTACCATCCAATTGAAGATAGGATGCCTGTTGCACACTTACCCCTGTAAGTTAGCCATGTGTTGCACCCTAGCTCTGAAACATCCTCTTCAGGATCTACCTGCACCTCCATATCACATTCAACATGCAGGACCACCAAGATGATTCCCTGCCACATTGTAGTTAGTTCTTCTGGGCCCATTCAAGACTTCTGCAATAGTTTGTGCTGCACACGCATTATAGTGGCAGTGCCCCAGACAGTGCTCAGTTTTGTCAAAAGTTGGTGCTGTGCTCAAAGCCAAGGGTGGGTATGACCACATGGACCGATAGGAAGCTATTGGTCCACATAGTCAATCAAATGGAGCTTTTATCGGGAGCCCCTTCCGCACTCACTTTATCACCACCACCAGGCCCCCCGTTTGTCAGCAGCCCTGTCTAAATGGTCTATGAAAAAACACTCAATGGCTGTAAATGATTGGGGAGGAAGTGCTGATGTTGAGTCATCAGACAGCACTCATAGGTCTGGGTGACCACTGCGCAGTGCAGTTACAGCAGAGATGGCAACTAGCGTGGCCATCTCCATAGGCAAACCGAGGGGGGGACTGTATAATTGAGGTGGCTGGACCCTGCCCCTGCTTCACATGGCTCTGCTTGAAAAGGGAGAGCTACGTGCACCTAACAGTAGTGCACGCAGCATTGCCCATGTATATTATGGGGATAGGAAGAGCTGGAGAGCAGCCAAGCACTGTCTAAAATTATAGCCATGCACCCATGCATGCTGGTCACGCCCACTGGCAGCATGGTATGGAAACCCCCCTCTACAAATCCTGCATTTGCCCCTGATCTCAGCCATTGTAACCAGCCAACAGCCAGTGTGCCGATTCTTTTGCAACATACTCCCATACATCATTAGACAACATCCCCCTAAAAGACCTTACACTCTTAACCTTTTCCTCCTACTGTTTGATTAACTCCCAAATCTTTTTGGCTGTTTTACCAGATCATCACTCACAGTGTTTTATAATAACTTTAAGAAAGTTCTAAAATATTAAGCACATAAAAGACACCATGGTTTTTTGTTTTTTTTTAGTACACATTGAGAGTCCCTTGTATAATGAACAGCTTGCTGTAAGTATGTTCATAGGTACAGATGTCTTGATTAAGCAATGCTGTCACTTTTACTTATAGCCAGGGGCCCTAATCTCGAGCTGGGGTGCGCAGTGTACAGAGGTTAACACAAGGAGACTAGGAGGCGCTTGGGATGCTACAGAATGCATTGAGTGTACTGTGCATTTATAGGATCCCAGACAGGCAGGCAGCTTTGTGGGAAAAAACTTTAAACTTTGGTCATATATAAGATTAGAAAGCACAGAGGGGAAATGCTATATACTTGTATCAACACTGAGTAAATGGCAAAAAAAAAATTGTTTTAATGATTTTTAATGTTAACTTTGTTTTGCATTTCAGTCTTGGGAAGTCCATCGTACTTTTCTTTCTTACTATATGGTGTAACTATGATGTGCAATAGCTGATGTATTCTTTCCAGCATGCTTAATCCAGCTGCCTCTCTGAAATGCTACCTACTAAGAAAATAAGCTAGTGGGCAGCATGGTGGCTCAGTGGTTAATATTCCTGCCTCACAGTGCTGAGGTCCTGAGTTCGATTCCCAACCAGGGTCTCTCTGTGTGGCATTTACATGTTCTCCCCATCTTTGCATGGGTTTCCTCCCAGAGTCCAAAAACATACTACTAGTTTAATTGGCTGCTAACAAAATTAATCCTAGTTTTCTTGTGTTGGGGAATTTAGACTGTAAGCTCCAATGGGGGCAGGGACTGAAGTAAATGACAAATATTCCCTGTACAGCGCTGCATAATTGTTGGTGCTATATAAATAAATGATGCTGATGAAAGTATCTCTAAGAATGACAGGTGCTTTGCTTAAAACATTTTGTTTGTTAAAGCTAAGCAAGCTTAATTTGTCTGCTGTGGACACTTTTCCAACGGAGCAGGTGATGTTTAAGATGTAGCTACCACCTGCAAACGGTGAAAGAAGCCATTTTTTCGATTGCCGGTTGGATGGTTCACCAAGAAAATACAAATATAGCAACAGACCAGACACTCGCTTTCAATGTCAAACGTGCACATGATCAAATATGATTACTAACTAGTGGCAAGGTCGGCAAAACCATTAGGAGATCCTAGGCAGTTGCTTAAAGCGCCAATAGTTAGGGGACACCGAAAACACTGGATGAATGACATAAGGACTAAATAACCCCCATAAAATAAAAAAAAACATTAATAAACTGTAAGCAGAAAAGTTTTGCCAAAAATAAGTGTTCGCATTATTATTATTATTTTTTTTTTTAAGTGATAAGTTTTATTTTTCAAGTAACAGAATCTCATGAAGTATCTACAGTTTAATCTCTTCTTTGATCTAATAGAATTGTCCACTGGCAGAACTGCTGCCATTTGCAGAATGCAACAATGAAAATAATCAGATTTCTGGGCCGTGATTGACAAGCTCTTATTATATTACTATCCCAATAAAATTCCCCATAAGTCTAGCACCACCAGAACTTAATTATTTTAAGTAGAGGGAGAGAAAATAATATATGTTTGAGCATAAGTTGGAACTTTTATTTACATCTCTTGTAATATTTCAAACGGCGTCCCCTGGAGGGCTTCAACTCCAAAAAGGTTTGACCTTCTGGAATATCTGCTTGTCTGAATATTTTCCCTAAAGAATGACACGCAGATTAAATTATCAACAACATAGGCGCTGTCGCCCAAAAACAAACTTTTCATTTGCAGTCCTGGGTTGCAAAATGTGGTTTCGTACATTGAGGTTCTGAATGGATCATCATCATCATCATTTATTTATATAGCTCCAACATATTCCGTAGCGCTTTTGCAATTCAATTTGCGTAGCATAAAATATGAATTTCAGTACTGTGCATCCCCACGAAAAAAGGCTTACGTTCATTATACAAGGGACTCTCAATGTGTTGCATCTTGTGTATATGACTGGGCAGCACGGTGGCTTAGTGGTTAGCACTTCTGCCTCACAGCAGTGGGGTCACGAGTTCGATTCCTGACCATGGTCTTATCTGTGTGGAGTTTGTATGTTCTCCCCGTGTTTGCGTGGGTTTCCTCCAGGTGCTCCGGTTTCCTCCCACACTCCAAAAACATACTGGTAGGTTAATGGGCTGCTATTGAATTGACCCTAGTCTCTGTGTCTGTGTATGTTAGGGAATTTAGACTGTAAGCCCCAATGGGGCAGGGACTGATGTGAATGAGTTCTCTGTACAGCGCTGCGGAATTAGTGGCGCTATATAAATAAATGGTGATGATGATGATGATGATGAATATTGATCATACAAACTATATTCAACAACTCATATACAATTTAATCACTTCTGCCAGCGATGCCAAATCCAGATTTTCCTTGGGAGCCACATAGTACGTTTTGCATTCTGGTCACACCTTAGTCAACAGTACAGAGGGCGCTGGTTCTAGATAAACTGGAGATCCCACAGATACAGGTGCCCTTTGCTTAGGTCTTGTAGAAATCAATATAAATAGATTTATGTTGATGTTTAGGTCTGTGTCTGTCAACCTTCATTACGGGTTACAGGTAAGTGATTCCACCACCATTGCATTATCATTACAGTGTACCAGCTGCCTACTCCAATGGAGGCAGCTACTATTGTCTGGAACAATATCCAGCCAATCAATTTGCTAGAAACTAGCAGCCTTGCTGAGGTCTGGTGCCAAGTGTTTCGGTGCGGTCACTACTTCCAACTGGATTGATGGGGTTTTATTCTCACGAATATTGATTCAGGCTACAAAATCGCTGTCTCCCCTGTGAACAAAGGTATATTTTAAGGCTGAATAGGGCTGAAAGGTGCTTTAGTATAAATGCATGTATGTGTGGGACAAGCAAACCTAGGCTTATATGGGGGGGGGGGGTATTTTCTTGTATATTTTTGCATTTATTTTTACATCTAACTCTTAATAATAGCAATGTGTTTGTGACATAAATTATTAGATTATTTTACTTGCACAATTCCTGGAAGACTCTGGGGTCTATTTAACAAGACCCTCCATATGAAGATTTTCTATTATCGCGATGCTCATCTCCCCGGCACATAAGTTAAATACCGTCTGTTTTTTCATGTATTTCACAAATACTTGATAGCTATATTTGTACACTGGCAATTAAAGTTGATCTAGGACATGCCCTAACCCAACTATAAATCTGTTCCCACGTTTGAAATTTACCTCCCCTCCAATGCAACATGGTTTTGCCAAGGTGCAAAGTCACTCTTTTTTTTTTTTTACTTTCCTTAATGAATCAGGCCCCTGTTGTGCACTTAAAACTCAGATTTAGGGTCGCTGTTTTTCTCAAAGTGCGCTTAATTTTCCACAGGACGCATGAGTTTATGGATCCAGAGAGCGGCGTCTACTGAGGAACAGAAGTTTGCAGAACCCAAGGGAGAGATTTCGTTTTGCGGAGCGAGCTTATTGAAATGCGATAAAAAGGATACAAGGGCACATTTTCAAGGGCATTCTTTACAGTGAAGAGGGGCGCAGGGCCATTTCCACTCCACAAAGAATTAAACTTTACACCAACTTGTCTTGTCCAATAGTTTTAATGGGGCTCCTTTACACCTCTTGGAGTGCATTTGGAAAAAATTTCATACACACTAAATTGTTGCATGTAGTTTAATAAATCAAGTCATAAAAGAAGATGAAGCAAATTAATATTTAAGCAGAAAAATGGGAAGGGATATGGACAGAAAGGGTGGGTTGCGCTACCTCTAAATGTGTGGAGCAGCCAAAAACGAATCTGAGGTGTATAGGAGGGAATCCCTACCCTCCCAGAAGGAGACTGGGTTTAGATAAATGTATATCAGGTTCTGGGCGCTAATCAGTTTGAAATGTATAATAAATGAATGAGTGAAGGAACACTGGGCCATTGTAAACAGCTAGATTTAGATTCCAAGAGAGAAGTGGGCTCTACATTCTACTTTTGTTCGTTTAATTGAGCATTTTGTCATTCCACATGCTGAGCCTCCGGTAATCAGGCACAACTCACTGCAATCACTGATACTTAACTATAATTATCCAGACTACATATATGCTGGGAAGAAGACCAGCACTACCATACCAATCCCTGAGGAAGCTCATCGGCGTTCTAGCCACGAGCGAAACGCGTTTGTTACACATCTTCATTCAAACTTAAAGACTTTTTCCCTAGCATGCTAGATTTTTGTTTTTGTTTTTATCTTTATTTTCCACAACACAATTGACCAGGCATTGGTTGAGCGCGAAGTTAGCCAGAGTGCGTGTATACGCCACCTCCGCTGTAAACACAGGCTGCGTGCCTGCGATCCTCACAAATCTGCAACCGAGAGATAAGAGACGCTGCCGCATCCCAGGAGGAATCTCCGCTCCACGAATAAACCTCTACTGCCGAACGTCAACATGTAAGTCATCCCGGACCCCTTGTTTTATATATTTCTCGGACAGTTCTGGACATTTACACACTGGTCCGTTGGACAATATTTCTGATTTATCTACGCTACATCAATACGGGCTCACTGCATACCTAGTGGGCTCATGCTGAAGCCAGGACTGAGACATATTTAGTTCTGTGGTTTTTGTTTTGTTTTTGTTTTTTGTTTTTTGGTTTTTTGGTTTTGTCCTCCTGAAGCATTCATTCATTTATTCATTTTGTTTTGTTTTTGCACTATGTATGTGCTATTTGCATACTAATTGTTTGGTGCAATTGCACGCATAACATTTTCCGGCCGGAATGTGTTTCATGTACATCATGTATATCATGTTACAATAAATATCCATGATCTTTTACCTCACTTCACTCATTCATTTATTATACATTTCAAACTGATTAGCGCCCAGAACCTGATATACATTTATCTAAACCCAGAAAAATGGGAAGGTTTGTTTTATTGAGAGGAGTGGTACAAGGTTGTACTTTGATGAGACTTTTACAGAGAACGTCTTTGGATGTTTTTCTGCCTTCCTGCACACCTTGGCGAGCTACTAGCTTGCGGAGGCTTCTTCCAATAGCAGAGTGTAGGCGTGCGCTGGGTGGAACATTTACATTGCCTTTATCTCATACTTGCCAACTTTTAAATGTTGGCCTCCAGGAGATCCGGGGGAGAGGTAGGTGTGTGGGAACAGGACTTGGCGTATCGCATCATTTCATTTTGGCCCAGCCCCCGGCAATGCAATGGCGCAAACGCGTCATTTTACCGCAGAGGATGGGCCAAAATGATGTGATTCCCCAAGATTCATGGAGGTTCCAAATCATGTCCACTTCACTTGGCAGAGGGCAGATGCGGGAGGATGCCCTACTCTCCCTGGAGAACTACCCAGAATTCGTGAGTCTCCTGGACATTCTGGGGGACTTGGCAAGTATGCTTTACCTTACAAGTTGCTGCAGCAGGGTTATTCACTACAAATAGATGTTAAACCACCAGTGACTATAGGTGTTAAGAAAAGAGCAGGGAGTAGATTTATCAAAACTTCTAAAAAAGGAAAAATGGAGGTGTTGCCCATAGCAACCAATCAAACTCTAGCTCTCATATTCTAGAATGTACTATATAAATGCTAGCTAGGACCTGATTGGTTGCTATGGGCAACACCTCCAGTTTTCCTATTTGATGATGCTGGTATTCCCAACTTTCTCAGAAAACACCAAATTAGCTTTCATCATTATTGTACTCTTAATAAACCTACAGTGTCATAATTAAGAGTCTATACATTCTACTGCAGCTATGGCTGGTTAAAATGTGATTTATTGCTAAGGTAATTAATAGTAAAGAAACACAACAGAGACAGGAAGACATTTTTATAATAAAGGTGGCTACCATATCTGCAGGAGAATAATAGAAAAAACAGTATAGGTGATGTCAGATGATGACGGAAATAGCAAAATGTGAGGTTGGACTAACCAGACACTAATCCATATAAATGTATTTAGTCATGTGATATAAATTAATATATGAAGGTTTATAATAAGGCCGCATTGGTGCAGCCCAGGAAAAGCTGAACGTCAATTATTGTCCTTTTTACATATGTGCACAGAAAGGCCTTAGCCGGGCGGCCCCGGAATTCTAAGCAAATTAAGCGAAACTTGCAATCTCGGCATATTCAAGAAGGTTAAACAGGGTAGGTCAGAGCAGTCTGCACAGCAATCTCTAAAGTGATTTTATACCGTACACACAGTTCTGTGTTACTAGTAGAGATGGTTCTGTACAAAGTACAAACAAAACAAGCTTAAAGCCTTTACGCTAAATGTCTTTCAATTTAATATCACCCTGGGAAGAGGCGAGGAAGGAGACGTGATGAAGGAAACGCACAAGATTAGATGTACAGGGATTGTGATTAACTATTCAAGTCTTGTAACGATGGCCACACATGCTGTAAAATCACCAGGGATATCGGGCAACTGGCCCATTATCACTAAATGTGCGGTTCCCAAAATGAGCACAAGTGTTATCTAACCGCTCAGCCCGAATGTAGATCTTCACCAATTTGACCAATACGCCGGGCATTTGGACCGAGCGGCACAACCGGCTCCTTTATGGCCAACCAGGGGTTTAACAGTGTATTACTGGCAGGGGCTGGCTGGGCTGGGGGGTAGAGTGGCATTTGCCCCTCCCCCCAGGCCAGACCCATAGTGGGTCCAGCCTGGGTCTTGGCTCTTGAGCTGAGTCACTGGACTACCTGCATTTTTTTTCCTTTAAAATGCCCCTAATAGGGTGCTGGGCCGAGTCTTTACCCCGGGCTAAAATTTGCAAGCCAGCCCCTGATCACTGAGTCCCAAACCAAAAGGGGACCAGCCAATGCCACTCTAACCTCCATGCTCACAGGGGACATGGGGGCAGTGGTGGGCCTCAAAGTTTGTTTTAGACACCATTTTCTTACAGTAACCTCCATTCATCACATCATTGCAGTCCACATAGACAGTATACACAGCAATAATAATAATAATAATAATCGGCATTGATTTGTAAGGCGCCACCATGCTTCAAAGCATCGGACAGTTGGGAAAACATGGCAAACATTAAGGACATTCAAGGCTGATCGGTATAGTTCTTTTGTAAGGATATCCTTATGTCTATCCCAAGCATGTTTAAATTGCTCTACTGTATTACCCTCTACAGGGCTGCCAAGAAGAATTCAGGGCCTGGGTACAACAAATTCATGGGGCCCCCCTCATAGTGAAGTAAGCCCCAAAATTTTTTTGCGCCGCCTTACGGCGGCGCAAAAAAGATTAGCTATATGGTCATATATTCAGGGGCGTGGCTAGCCAAACGGCAGTGCAAAAATTTTGGGAGGTGCGGTCATGCATTTGGGGGCGTGGCAAACGTGCCATTGGGGCGTGGCTAACATAAAAACCACTAGGCTCTCAATTCGCCGGAGCGTCACATATGTTTAAGCACTCCTGACTTTCAGGACATCTACCACCACAGGGTAGTATACAAACAATGCAGTGTGTACACAAACAGTTCAGTCTTGGCCTACACCTTACATTGGACACAACATTCACCAAAAATTGGTATTGTCCCTACTAGAATCACAACATTTCACACACTGTGCTGCTCTCTCCTACCTGTTCTTCTCACTTTCTCCACCTGTGGCTGCTGCTTTCTTTAGTTGTGGCTTGTCCGGATCCAGAAATGTTGAAGGACCTATTTTGAAAAAAAAATGGCTACATTTAGAAAATTACAGCCAGCCCCAGCGTTAAATCAATAGCACCCACGATTAATAATTAGGCCTTCCTCCAGCTCCAATATTACAATAATGTGCCCCTTCATCATCGCCATGCCTTATGATCACACTGTGCCCTCCATGCTGTTTTTGCCCCCTTCATCTGGCTCCCCTTCATCAGACTATACTATGCTGCTCCCCCCCTTTTTCAATCCCACTGTGCCATGCCTCCCCCCCCCCCTTTGTAACCCCACTGTGTCATGCTGCCCACCATTTTTTAACCCCACTGTGCCATGCTGACCCCTGTTTATTAACCCCACTGTGCCATACTGCCCCGTTTTTTAACCCATCTGTGCCCCTCTCATTTTTTCACCCCCTCTGTCATGCTGCTTTCCCATTTTTTAACCCCTCTGTGCTCCCCCCTCAATTTTTAACCCCTCTGACATGCTGCTTTCCCATTTTTTAACCCATCTGTGCTCCCCCCTCAATTTTTAACCCCTCTGACATGCTGCTTTCCCATTTTTTAACCCATCTGTGCCCCTCTCATTTTTTAACCCCTCTGACATGCTGCTTTCCCGTTTTTTAACCCCTCTGTGCTCCCCCCTCAATTTTTAACCCCTCTGACATGCTGCTTTCCCATTTTTTAACCCCTCTGTGCCCCCACTCATTTTTTAACCCCTCTGACATGCTGCTTTCCCATTTTTTAACCCCTCTGTGCTCCCCCTCATTTTTTAACCCCTCTGACATGCTGCTTCCCCGTTTTTAACCCCTTTGACATGCTGCTTTCCCGTTTTTTAACCCCTCTGTGCTCCCCCTAATTTTTTAACCCCTCTGACATGCTGCTTCCCCGTTTTTAACTCCTCTGACATGCTGCTTCCCCGTTTTTTAACCCCTCTGTGCCCCCCCTTATTTTTTAACCCCTCTGTCATGCTGCCCCCCCGTTTTTTAACCCCTTTGTGCCCCCTCATTTTTTAACCCCTCTGTCATGCTGCCCCCTAGTTTTTTAACCCCTTTGTGCTCCCCCTCATTTTTTAACCCCTCTGTCATGCTGCCCCCCCCCCCCCCCCCGTTTTTTAACCCCTCTGTGCCCCCCTCGTTTTCCTCCCTTCACTTACCTTTTCTCCTCTCTTGGTCTTCTCTGCTGCTCTGTGCTCCAGACTGACTGAATGCTGGGCATGACATGATGACATCACACCCAGCATTCAGACAGTCTGAATAGAGCACAGAGCAGCAGAGAGGAGGGATGCCGGCTCCGCGATCAGGTGAGTATGTTTTTTTTTTTTTTTAAACTAGCCTGCTCCCCCCACCAACGACCGAGCCCCCCCCCCCCCCCGCCAAAAAAAAAAAAAAAAAGGAAAGGAAAAAAAACGTTTTAAAAAAAAAAATTAAAAAATTAAAAAAAATCAGCAGCGCAAGGGCCCGGGCCGGGCCCCCTGACATGCCGGGCCCGGGTAATTAGTACCCGCTCCCCCCCCCTCTCGGCGGCCCTGACCCTCTACCACCTCTGGGAGGCTATTCCACTTATCCACTACCTTTTCTGTGAAGTAGTTTTTCCTCACATTTCCTCTGAACCTACTTCCCCCCAGTGTCAATACATTTCCTCGTGTTCTAATACTTCTCTTCCCCCCAGTGTCAGTACATGTCCTCGTGTTCTAATACTTCTCTTCCCCCCAGTGTCAGTACATGTCCTCGTGTTCTAATACTTCTCTTCCCCCCAGTGTCAGTACATGTCCTCGTGTTCTAATACTTCTCTTCCCTCCAGTGTCAGTACATGTCCTCGTGTTCTAATACTTCTCTTCCTTTGTAGAATGTTTCCCTCCTGTACCTTGTTAAAACCCTTGATGTATTTGAAAGTTTCTATCATGTCCCCCCGTTCCCTTCTCTGCTCCAAATTATACATATTAAGATCTTTTTTTCTTTCCGGGTAAGTTTTGTGCTGTAGGCCATGCACCATTTTAGTTGCCCTTCTTTGTACAGCCTCTATTGTATATTATTATTATATTATATTTATTATATTATATATATTCTCTGTACAGTGCTGTGTAATATAAGTGACACTATATAAATAAACTAATAATAATAATTATCCTGTAGAAAGGAGGAATGCCCATGATTATCCTGTGTAAAATATTTTCACTTTGTATCGCACCATTCACATCAGGGGCGGACCTAGACTTTACTTTTATGGGGGGAGGTGATTTAGCACGGCCACACCCCCTCCTTCATTCTGATTGGCTGGTCCTGGTTGTTCCTGCCCCTGGACCAAATTGGCCCTGCCCCCTCCTCCGTTTTGATCAGCGTTTTGGGCGCAATTTAAAGGTATGCTTGTACCGCTGGGGTAAGGGGAGCGATTGCCCCGATTGACCCCCCCCCCGCTCGGATTCGCCACTGATCCACATCCATGTAAACGTCCACGGTCCATCCACAAACATTACACCATTAATATGTGAATATTTCTGCTTTATCATTTCTGTGCATGGTAATTCTGACTTTTCTGCTCTACAAGAAGGAGACTCATATGGAGGTCTTATTTCCCATCGTGCCCTGAGATCTTGCATATGTCAGACTAGAAGAGGACTTACATTGGCTCCATATTACTAGTCATAGTAAGCATGTGCCAGATTTCAGTGATTTCTGTGTTGGGTACTTCATGAATATTCATATACCCTCAGTTCGCATCATTAACTTGACACTGACCACCACGGTCTCTGGGGAGTGGTCAAAAAAACAATAGATATATAGTTTAGGATTTATATTATTATGAGATTAGTGTAGTTTAGGTTCACAGTGAGAGCATATTATAATGCAGGACCTGATTATAATGTAAATAGTAAGGTTTGGTCACTAAAGGAGAGGTGGTAATAAGCTGTTTCTTTCTGCAGAATCTCATGAAGTGATTGGTCATCTATAAACTGGCTATTTGCACACAGTATAGATGCCTCATCACTAACTATTTTCAGCCTCTTTGAGAGTTAAATCATTTTGCAATGCATCATTGAACATTTCCATGCTTCCACAGCAGATGGTTTTAAGGGTCCATCTGCTCACAGCAATGTTTTTAACAAGCCCCCTTCACCTTCATCAAAAGGTTTGTCAATACTGTGCCGTCTACAGGTGCGATGTCTGAGATGCCCCAGGTAAAGATCCGACACCCTTACACGATTATGGTTAAATAGGTAAAGTCTTTAATACATTTTAAGCAATCATATGAATTCATGTTTTTTTTTGTTATATAATAGGGGATTCCTATTTTATGTATTTAGTTATGTTATGTTTTTTGTAGCTTTAGATATATTTTGCTTTTTAACTGTTTTTCTAGTAGAGGAAAAAATCCTAATTTAAAAGTAAAAATTATAAAGATATTAGAGGCCACTCTGAGTTTGCATAAAGGACACGAAACTCCTTTACAAAATCCAATATTGTTATAATCTGGCATAGTAATATTAAATATCTAAGGTCTCGTACATACAACCTTTAATTTTGACCGTTAACACGTACATGTTGATCATTTAAAAACTATCCCACAAATCCACTGTATGCAATGCAGTGCATATAGTGTCTGACAAGCGTTCACTTTCAGCGTTCGTTTCCTGCAGCGTTTACAAGTGTAACCACTAAATAAAATAAAATAAAACTCAAATGAAATACAACGGAGTTCTAGGGTAGGCTTATTAAGTATACAATATATAGCGTGGAGCTGTAGGACGGCTAATCAAGGTTCAATCGTTTTACAGCAGGTCTGTGAGCACTAATAATATATAACGTATCACACTGAATGCTGAAATTATTAAACCACTAAAGACTATTTATATAGGATATCAGTTATGTCAATTTATGTGTGTAATAATGTGTCCCCTAGTGCAAATTATAATGTTATATGGAAATAAAAGAGGTTAGCTTTTAATAATAATGAGATCTCAACTTTAAACATCGGTGGAACATACAATAGTTCAGGTTTTTATATGGTCATTTCAAGATCTCCCTTACAGGAAACAGTGACTGTGTCTATCAAAAGTGCTTCTATGCAGGGCACAGAATTTGGTCCAGATCCGTGTTTCCTGCACTATAGAAATTTAATTTGTTATGTTAAATTCATTGTGAAGGGTTGCACTGATCAGCATTATTACAGCTTTACATCATTACAGCCTTTCAAGGTGACAATCTCATTAGATTAAGCTTTTACCCCTTTACTTTCCAGATTGATCAGTGTAAGGTGACACAATCATCATCATCACCATTTATTTATATATCACCACTAATTCCGCAGCGCTGTACAGAGAACTCACTCACATCAGTCCCTGCCCCGTTGCAGCTTACAGTCTAAATTCCCTAACATACACACAGACAGGGTCAATTTTTTAGCAGCCAATTAACCTACCAGTATGTTTTTTGGCGTGTGGGAGGAAACCGGAGCACCCGGAGGAAACCCACGCAAAACACAGCGAGAACATACAAACTACTCACAGATAAGGCCATGGTTGGGAATTGAACTCATGACCCCAGTGCTGCAAGGCAGAAGTGCTAACCACTAAGCCACCGTGCTGCCCCAATCTTGTCAATTTGGCCCTATCTACATCACTACATGTAGCGCCACAGTGCTGTACGACTGTTTTATTTCATTGTTTTATTATTTTATTGTCATTTTATAACACCAGAAAGTTCCACAGTGTTTTACAAGCAGGGTGGTATGTTCAGGCACATTAATCCCTGCCCCAGTGTTGATTGCAAAATCATTTTACTGCCACGGGTTTACAGATATGCAGATTAGGGCTAGTTCAGTTAGAAGCCAATTAACCGTAATATGTTCATTTACAAAAGTGCAAAACCTACAGCGCAATTTTCTTTTTACTCCACGTCTACTTTTGCAGAAATAAATGCACTTTTAAAGGCAAGTGCATGGATCTGTGGGATGCAAAGATTTGGGTTATTTTGAGAGGATTAGGGTACTGTGTAGACTAACAGCATGAGCAATCTTACTTTTGCACCAACATGTAAAAATGAGATTTTCGTTTTGCAGAAAGAGATTTTTTTAAATGAGATAAAACATACTTGCCTACACTTCTGTAATGTCCTTAAGTCTAACCAATTGCGGAGTTCTCCCAGACTTTCATTTTTGTGTTTCCACAGATTGCTTTTTCAGTGGGAAGTTTCGAGCACCAGGAAGTTGGAGTGTACCTTGAAATGCGCCATCAGGACAAGCTTGCGCTCTTGCACACACATTAAATTTTTTTTGTGTTTCGTAAATGATCCTTTGCATGGACCAGAGCACCCTGAAATAAAAAAACACCATAAATGTAAATATTATCTCAGAAATTTTATAGAGATGACAGGAAAGCTCAGGGAGTGGGGGACATGCAACCTGCTGGCGTCCAGTTGGACAGCCATGCTGTAGAGCATATTTGCCAACTCTCCCAGAATGTCAGGGAGACTCCCTAATTCCGGGTCTCCCGGGAGAGTAGGGCATCCTCCCGCATCAGCCCACTTCCTAGTGAAGTGGGCAGAACTAGAGCCTCAATAACGTCATTACCAGGGAGTTGCGTAAGTTTTGCACCGTCCCCTCCGCCCATACCTCCAACCCCCCCCCCCTGGGAACAATGAATAAGTTGTCAAGTACGTTCTAGAGGAACTGACCAATATTTACCAATATGTCAGAGACCCTGATTCAAATTTTAATTGCACAAATCACCCTGTCTCCCTGTGTCCCAGGCATCACAAATTAGATTGCAAACTCCTCAGGGAAGCTGTTTAGCACATTCTGGGCCAGATTAATTAAGGAGCGTAACTAGTGATTTGTTGCATATAACACGCACAAGTACTCTGCGCATGCCCAGGACCGGACCATACGCCACAGAACGCTTTCAATCCGCCTTCGAGTGCAAAGGACATTTACTACAGGCTACGTTTTCCGTTCCATAGTCAATGTACAATAAGAGCGTGCCAAGTCTGAGTATCTCTAAGGAACTTGTTTTTCAGCCATATCTCTTGTTCCAAACACAGGTCAGGTGTAAGCGCCGATTACTAGTGAAGACGGCTGTACATGCTATAACATGTGTTTGCAATCATGAGCAACTGTAAAAATGTATTTTACGTATAGTAGACATTCATTACATACTAATAAATATATTTCATGGGAATAATTAGATGACTAGCACAGCTATTTTTTTTGTTTTGTTTATGTTTTGTCATTAATAACGATGTTATTAACAGGTGACATTAATTGAATAGGTTTTTTTTCTCTGTGCGTTGGTTTAGGAAATTTAATTCCTCATAGGCAGCACAGTGGGTCAGTGGTTAGCACTTCTGCCACACAGCACTCGGGTCATGAGCTCAATTCCCGACCATGGCCTTATCTGTGTGGAGTTTGTATGTTTTCCCCGTGTTTCCGTGAGTTTCCTCCGGGTGCTCCGGTTTCCTCTTACACTCCAAAAACATATTAGTAGGTTAATTGGCTGCTATTAAATTGACCCTAGCCTCTCTGTCTGTGTGTGTGTGTTAGGGAATTTAGACTGTAAGCTCCAATGGGGCAGAGACTGATGTGAGTGAGCTCTCTGTACAGCGCTGCGAAATTAGTGGTGCTATATAAATAGCTGATTATGATGATAGGTATTAGACATTTCCTGCACATATATATATATATATATATATATATATATATATATATATATATATATATATATATATATATATATATGCATATATCGGTATATATTGATATATTTCCAGTGTAAAAGAGATCATAACTGCACACTTCTATTTTACCTAAGGCTTTTAATTAAAAAAAAACCCATATGCCAGGTTCTGTAACAATAATGGGTATCCGAGTTCCAGTGATATACTGACTTTTCCTGTCTGCAATCCAAATTGGTGACTCAGCTTACAAGTTTGAAAATCACCAGTGGCAAGAACAGATGCCAATGTGAATCTCATTCCCGTTCGTCCATGGTATTGTAGGAAAAAGAAATTATATTTTGCAGTGCGTGCTTCCAAATCTGGTAAGACAGAACATTCAATTCTCTACAGTTAGAAGGGAAGTGGGGAGGCTTTTGTGTTGGTAGATTAAGAGGGAAAAAAAATGGTTGTTGTTTATATTTTATTACTAGTGTAAATGTAGCTTCTAGATCCTGGTAATTCTTTTTGATTTGTAGTTTAAAAAAAAAAAACTTTCACTGAACATTCAAACTAGGTCAGAAAGTAACTGAATAAAACAGACATGAATAGAAAATATAATTAAGTTTTGGGGGAAAATTATATGTGTTTATTCTGTTGTTAGAGGCCAATAAGTTTTGTAATAAATAAGTGTTGTGTACAGTTTACTAAAGAATAATCGAGAGTTTTATTTTAATAGTGGACATCTACAATGCTGCAGAATTGTAATTCTTGCAACACACAGTGCAGTTCCTTAGCAGATAGCAAAATTGATCAGACCATTATCAGGCATACTAATAAATAGATCATAATAGGTGATTGAAAGATGGTCACTATAGCCCATACTTTTGCCAACTTTTTTGACCTGTCCTCCGAGAGATCCCAGAGGACAAGAGAGCGATGCCGAAATTCATGGAAATGAATAGCATTGGCGGTTAATGACGCAATCACCCCATTAGGGCCAGCCCCCACTATTCAATGCCATGAATTTCGGCATTGTACGGGACAGGGCTATGGTGACGAGACAACAGCACCACGTCCCCCTCCACAAGGATCCGGGAGATGGCCCACTCTCCCAAGAGTTCGGGAGGACTCCCCAAATTCCGGGAGAGTAGGCAAGTATGTTATAGCCATGTGTGCTTGGTCATTCTCCAACTGCTGTGACAGGTCCAATTAAAACCAGATAAGATTTGGCTACATACCTTCAAACATTTGAGTATGCGACATCTGGACAAGGGGTGTGTCCACATCACAATGAGGGCGTGAATCGCTAGGCAACCTTGGTCTCTCCTCCTCTCCCCTCCAAACACCAATCTGATTGGTTGCTATAGGAAACACCTCCTGGGGGTAAATGTATGAACGTGTGGGTTCTTCAACACCCACATGTTCAGCGTGTTCAGCGATTAAATGTCAAGCGGCGCTGCATTGTAAAGGGAAACTTCCTTTTACAATGCAGCGCCGCTTGAATTTTAATCGCCGAACACGCTGAACATGCGGGTGTTGAAGAACCCGCACGTTCATACATTTACCCCCTGGTCTCTATGCTCACACAGCTGTCCCTTGGTGACTGCTTTCATGGCATAGTCGTCAGTACCGCCCCCTCCCTATTTTATGATTAGCTGACTCAGATGATTGGCAGATTGGAAAGCCAATGCTGTAAGAAAGGGAAGGGGTGAAACTGACCACTACACAAGTAAGATGTTTATCAAGTCCTGTTGTACTGTAGCTGGAAGTCAGAGAAACCTGCAGCTAGATAGACATCCCTTATGTTCTATAGGAATTCAAATAAACACCTTAACTTATATACAAAAGGCAGATACTGAATGTCTTGTGATCATTTTTGCATCAAAAATATGAACCCACACAAAGGTAGCATAAATAAATATAATATATTTGCACAGTGGTTAGCATTGTTGCCCCAACGCACTGGGGCCATGGGTTCCATTCCAGATGGGATACTGGCTGTGTGGAGTTTCTAAAAAAAAATTTGCGCTTAGAATGCGTACCTTGATGGATCAGCCCCATTGACTTTTGCTAATTAGTGTATAATTTTACACATTGGGGACCTATATAATGCAGTTATAAAGATCACCTCTCACCGGGTTCCCTGTTGCCACTTTATTTCCTTATTTAATAGTACCTTGTATACCATGTTGATTGCCAAAAAATTATGTTTCTCTATGGCACTGTTAACCAGGGCAAAGTATTTAATACAGCTCACTCTTAATATTAATCCACTAAGGTATATTACCAGCAGTGTTCCTAAGCCCTCTCCCAAGCGATCTTCCTTTGTTCCTCAAAGCTGTTCCAATGCTCTGATTGGCTATAAATTCACCTAATGCTGTGAATGTTCTAATTTTCTAATTTGCCGCAGGTTGGTCTAGCCCTGTGAATTTTATTAATGCTCCGATTGGCTACCAGTTGGTCTAGCCTCATGAATATTCATAGGTAGAGCTCTAATGCTCTGATTGGATGCAGGTTGGTTTACCTCTATGAATATTCCAACCCTCTTATTAGCTATAGGATGTTCTTGATGATCACATCAATGTTGTTTATACCTTAAGATAACTGATAAAAAAAAAAAAAAATGAATACGATAGGCACTCTAACCACAACGAACTATCCCTAGAAAAGGCTACTTAAACAACTTATATACTTCTGTATAACTCCAGCTACATATAGTATAGTATCTATCAATTTCTCAGCTAACTTGTTACTAGTGTTTCAATTACGTTTCGGTCATTTCTCCAAAGACCTCAAGCAGCCATGAAAATGAAGCAATGTTATTCCGAGCTCAATTCACAGCAACGAACTTAACACTCTCAATTATTTCAGTACATGGGAAATATTATTGCTGTTGCTCTCCTTTAACCATTTGCACAATGCCCCTTGTTCCTCCTGGAATAAGAACAGAGAAGCGGGCACCCCTTTCACATTCGATATAATGAAGTTGTTAAGGTAGCAAGAGTGACAGGTTAATTATCCTTTATAAAAGGGGGACAAATTGAACTTTGTCTTTCCATCATTTTTTTGATATACCAAGAAGCTCCTGAGGAGCCGGAACGCCACTCTAGTGAATAGACAAGCTAATCCACTCTGCTATTCTGTCGTGACCCTCGTCCCCCCCAACGGGCCCTTCCAATATACTGCAGTTGATTTTTTTTTTCGTTCCACATTCAACAGATTACACTTTATAATAAATTCGGCTGTATCTTTTCTTTTTCTTTTTTTTTTCTCTTTTCTCCTCCATATGTTGGCTGACAGCTCTCTCAAATTACTGATGGCTAAATTTAAACTCTGATGAAAATTAACCCAAGTGTTAAATGCAAAGCAGGAGTTGGTTGCAAGAGAAGAGAGCAGCCATGGCAGATGCCAAACAGTCGAAAATGTGTATAAATTAATGGAGCCTCTGCAGTGACAAGCTGTCAGGCAGCTTGACGACTCTGGCTAGTGCTTCAGTCCCGCTCACGTTGGCCAGAGGGCAGCGCGAACAAGTAGTGCTTTTCAAAAAGGACCGCGGGATACTTGACAGTAACGTTAACTAGATCATCGAAAGTTCATGGTCAAAGAAGAGAGAATTTGCAGCTCTTTGCACTATCCAAAGTTCACCCACAGCTATGCTAAAAAAAAAATTAAAGCTCCCATCACTGTTTAACCTTTCGTGTTCTGAAGATTTCTCGGGAAGTTGTAGAAAAATGGGCCGGAAATTGGTCTTGATATACTGTAAGAAATGTCAGACAAGTACAACTATCTCTTAGGTTTAAAACATTTCACATATACTAAAACCTATACTGGCCACCGTTTTTTTTTTTTTCATCTAGGTAACATATTCAATTGCTTTTCTTCTTTATTCAGAAAACATCCTTTGGCAAAAAAAAGTGACATATTTGAAAATCTCTTCAACTTTTTTTGGCTAGATTTCTCCGTCATTTTAACCTCATCAAAACCAAGGAGGTTCACCCCTACATGGCAAAACCCATTTTCATTAGCTCGGTTGTGTTTGTTTAAAATTAAATTTTAATCCAGCTAGTAATAATATATATATATATATATATATATATATATATATATATATATATATATTTATTTATATTTACTTAGGCACTCTGTTTTGGTTGCACATTGAAAGGTATTTTTTTCATTTAATGGTGGTATTAGATAGAAAACAGGACCTTGAAGTGTATTCCACTAGTTCACCCAAATAATACTGTACTCAAATTCTGAAGAAGTTACATCTGCAGTAATAGGATCATGGTTTATTTTAGCAAGGATGTATTAGTAACATCTTGAATGGAAAAGATGATTCAGCTATCCCAAGAAAAAAACTTTGATTGACAACTAGAAAATCCCATCATCATTATCTATTTATTTATATAGCGCCATTAATTACACAGCACAACACAGAGAATTCATTCGCATCAGTCCCTGTCCCATTGGAGCTTATAATCTAAATTCCCTAACATACACACACACATACAGACAGAGAGAGACTAGGGACTAATTTAATAGCAGCCAATTAACCTACCAGTATGTTTTTGGTGTGTGGGAGGAAACCGGAGCACCCAGAGGAAACCCAGGCAAACACAGGGAGAACATACAAACTCCACACAGATAAGGCCATGGTCCGGAATCAAACTCATGACCCCAGCGCTGTGAGGCAGAAGTGCTGACCACTAAGCCACAGTGCTGCCCCTAACACACTCTCCATAGTCATGAGCAGGGGCATGACTGAGTGTGAGTGGAGTGCGGAGAGGAGTAGAAGTATGCTCTGTCTTCTAAACTCACTCTGTCAGTCACTGTGATCAGTACATTGGTTGGAGGAAGGAGCACAGCTGATTAGTGTCACCCTGTGCTTCTTCCTCAATCCACTTGACTGTTGACCTCAGTATCAGAGTAGGGGGCGGGTGGGATTAAATGTGCCTCTTCAAGCTACAAAATGTCCTTAGCCTGTATAGATCTATCACATGCTCATCCAGCACACCCTGAACATATAACTACAATTTATCTAGGTGGTGCTCTCTCACAAGAAGGGCCTCTCTATGTACACACATTTTAAGTCAATCTCTACACTGCTCTATCATATGTAAATTTTAAACCACTCCCTATATCCCTCTATCACATGTACATTCTAAGCCAATCCCTACACTGCTCTATCACATGTAAATTCCACAACACTCCCACAGGTTTTTGACGGCAATAGCGCCCGTTTTGAGTTAGCGCAGCGGGAAAACTCGTGCAATTCAATTGAAAAAGAGGGAACGCTGCCCCTGCACGTTAAACATTGTCTTTGCGAGATTTTAGGGGTGTGAAGGGGAGTTTTATCGCGGTCATGTATAATACAAAAAAAAGGTTTTGCATACATTTCCATACATTAGATTGCATTACACATTGATAATATCTACACTACAGTACTTTCTATAGCATATTTTTTAAATTGAACTATTTTTTACTATAGAATCATTTATACCGTGTCAAAACACATTACTACATTCATATGTGTACCAAAAACATACATAAATATAATTAGTGATTTTATTTTATTTATTTTTTTATATTTATTTTATTTCATTATTTTTTCACAAGAAAATCAACTTACACAAGTTAGGCATTAGTGATAAACATAACTGTAACTTTTTTTTCCACATTATTACATGATTTCAAATACATTTCAGAGGTTTTTTATTTTTAACACACCCCAAAGAGGCGCGAGATAAAACAGCATATTTTCCTGTTTAACGCGCCGCGTTAAAAAACAATTGAATAGCTTTTAACGTGGCTGCCTCTCGCACACCCTATACTTTCAATAGACCGTCTACTGGAGCGCGAGAGGACCGTTTCATGAATTGAATCGTGGGTAAAATTAACCCGCTCGAAAATGATAAAAAACAGCGTTAAAATGACAATTGAATACCCCCCTATATCTCTCTTATCACATGTATATTCCAAACCACTCCCTTTACATAACGTGAAGCAAGAATTCTCAGACCGATATTAAATTGGACACTGGCTGCTAATATTCTCTTTGCAAAAAACTAGAATGGTTCTGATAGTTGTGAAACTTGAAATGAACAGATGAGTTTAAACAGGAAACAGATTTTTATAATTTGTTTTATTAGTTACAAAAACGGTATTACAGTCCTTTATCCTGGTTTGTTTGCAAGATTACCTACTTACCATAACAACTTATTAATAAAAAAAATGTTGATTGCTTAATGGGAGTCTTGTATTGGATGTAAAACAATATAATATATGTGGTTACTTGTGAGGTTATCGCACTCACCCAGCTGGATGTCATAAATGTTACACCCAGCGCACAGACTGATGTACTTTTACAGAGACGCCATTCCATATTCACAGTCATGCCGGACTGCTTACAGCAACTACTCCTGGGAAAGACAAGGACTAAACAACCAGTGACCTCCCCAAAAGCCACTGTCTGCCCTGTCTGCTTCTGTGTTTGTTCATACATGCCCAGAGTCTGCCAACGCTCCCCCGTACAGATACTTTTCTTTCTACTTTCCACAGTTTTTTTTTTTTACCTAAACAAAGAAAAGAGACACAGTATGCCACAGACTGGGATCAGAAATGATTGGTGCTTAAATATGCTTGTGATATAAAACAATTCACTTTTGCATCAAGTCAGTAATAAACCCCTTCATCACCGAAGGTCCTAATGTCTGACCAAGTTCTATTTTGTTGCTCAAATCTACTTGATATTGTTTTGGGTTGTTTTAATGACAGGTATGCCTTTCGTTCAGTTCCATATTAGCGCAAATACATTTTGATTTTTACGTACATTATCTAAGGAAAGCAGATAAAATAGACACAGAAAATGTTGCAATATTTTCTTTCATGATTGTGTTCATGCTTCTTTCACACTGATAGAGCTAGCCAATGAATTATCCCCACAATTTAATAACCTCGGGCCTGATGCATTAAGGATCTTAACTTAAGAAACTTCTTATTGTGTTACATGAAAAAACAGCCAGTATTTAACTTATGTGCAAAACACAATACTAATTTGCACCCCTTGCATTGTAACATGGTTTACAAAAGTAATTTTTATTATTTATTTTTTTAACTTTATCCTACTTTTTGTACTTTTTTTTTTTTTTAACCAAGGCAGACCCTAAAGGGTCACATGAGATTCCTCTAAGTCTTCCCAAACAGTATTGTCTAGCCTCAGAGACTTAGTCAGGTCTCCCTGCACCTCCCTGGCCTGCCAGCCAATAAGTAAATCCTTCATGAAGTTACATTATGCACAGAATTTCCTGTTCTAATGCAGAAGCAACTAACTTGGAGACAGGCGCTGAATAGATGGTTCTCGGCTCTCTCACTAGATCCCCAGGAGGTCATTGTAACCTCTATTTTCAATGGATGATAATAAATTCACGTTTATACCATACTTGCCAACTCTCCCGGAAAGTCTGGGAGACTCCCGAAATTCGGGTCAGTCTCCCGGGCTCCCGGGGGAGCTGGCATTTCTCCCGGATCCAAGATTTCACAGAGAATCGCCTCATTTGACGCGATTCTCGGTAAATCATGCCATTTTCGAGGGCGGAAGGGGGCGGGGCAAAGCCAATCGCGTTATTTTGGCCCCGCCCCCCGCGATGTACAGTACATTTTCGTGGGGGCGTGGCCAAAATGGCGCGATTGGTCTCGACCCGCCCCCTCCCGCCCTCCAGTCACGCCCCCGACTCCCGGAAGCAAGTTTCCGGGAGTTGGCAAGTATGGTTTATACATGTTCCATTGGCAGGAAGGGATAAACCCTATTTCACAAAAAGGAGAGGTGTTTTTAGATTTATTTTGCTTCAAGCTGCTGCCCATCTTTGGATCTTTCCCTCCTGATCAGACGCACCCCCAACCTCCAATCATTCAAGCACTTCCTCAAAACTCACCTCTTCACGCTTGTCAACCCTGCTCCTCACTAAAGCTGGGGACACACTACAGATATCATTTGAAAAACAGTGGTTCAGCGTTTGAAATGCCTGGCTGAAGTGTGTATTTTACACATGCACTTAACCACTGAACGGAAGCCAAGCGTTTGAGTATCTCCCAGCGTTCTGATCGGTAGAGAGATTCTGAAACCTAGCAAATATTTACGGAAGTAATGACGCTTTGTGCACAAATACTCATCATCTAGAAGCTGTTAAATAATTTGTTTTTGCGATCAAAAGTCAGCAGGAACCTATTATAAAATAATTAGCATAATTCTCTCCTCACTAGAAGATGCTGTAATCCTGAATTATCTCTGATTATATTACAAACACCCTTATGGTTTGTAGTGTATGGAGAGTCTCTTACTCTGCAGCCTGTGAATGGGGGTTTCTGGATCTGTAAGTACCACATTCAGCTTTAGATATAGACACTAATAAATACTCAATGTTTGTCTTCACCTAGATTCACTTTTCGCTATTATCATTAGTGCAATTTACCAATGTAATCTATATATGACATTTCAGACATGGCAATATAATGCTATGGTATACGTACAGCTATAAAAGTTAAATTGTCAGATCCAAAGCATGGAGATAGAATGTTCAGTTTCATACCAAGTTTACACTGGTGCTCTTTGGAAAAGTAAAGAGTGTTGGAGTATTTCCTTAGCAAGAAAAGCAAAAAAACACAAAACAGCAAAAATGTTATCCACAGGCTGAAAAATTAAATGGTTGCAGAGATGAGATGAAAAGCTAAATTAGCAAATTACTGTGACATAGCTAGTCCTGCTACCGTGTTTCAAAGTATCAATTTGTACAAAGCGTTTAGTTACCTAGAAGACTACAAGTAGATAGCTCATATATGTTAAGTTTTAGGTGTCTATGTATTGCCCCTCATGTGTTTTCTCAATTTGAAGAGAAGGAAGTAAAATCATTTTCATCTCCTCAATAGATGTTTACATATCAACTTTCAGCTGTTATTTACAAAATGCCTTGGCCAATAGAATGGTAGGATCATCACACTGGGACCCCATAATTCCGTAAATGTCTCCCTTTCTCCTCTTTCCAATTTTGAACATTAAAGGTATTCCTTTCTGGAGAATTGAAAACAGTGATTTGCAACCTAATGGACATCCCTCCAGCCTTCAAGAGAATAGCACACTAACTGCAACTGCAAAAATGAAAAAGGGCCAGAAATTGCCTTGGCATACCCACATCAATTGCTCCAAAATTCCACCACATGCCATTAAGACCTCCCACTTGTTCCAAAGTAGCCTCACATGCCCACAGACCCCCACTTGACACAAAATGCACCCAAATGTACAGAGACTCCCACAAACCCTCAGATCCCACATGTACTTCAAAACTCCCCCAACATGACACTTATACCTCCTCACATGCCCATCAGACCTCCCCAATATGTCCATGGGTCCTACCCGGCATGTCCATCAGATCTCTTCACATGCTCCTCAGACCTCCTCACATGTCCATCAGACCTCCCCAATATGTCCATGGGTCCTACCCGGCATGTCCATCAGATCTCCCCACATGCTCCTCAGACCTCCTCACATGTTTATCAGACCACCCCAATATGTCCATGGGTCCTACCCCGCATGCCCATCAGACCTCTCCACATGCTCCTCAGACCTCCTCACATGTCCATCAGACCTCCCCAATATGTCCATAGGTCCTACCCCGCATGCCCATCAGACCTCCCAACATGCTCCTCAGACCTCCTCACATGTCCATCAGACCACCCCAATATGTCCATGGGTCCTACCCCGCATGCCCATCAGACCTCCCCACATGCTCCTCAGACCTCCTCACATGCCCATCAGACCTCCCCAATATGTCCATGGGTCCTACCCCGCATGCCCATCAGACCTCTCCACATGCTCCTCAGACCTCCTCACATGTCCATCAGACCTCCCCAATATGTCCATGGGTCCTACCCCACATGTTCATCAGACCTCCCCACATGCTCCTTAGACATCCTCACATGCCCATCAGTCCACCCCAATATGTCCATGGGTCCTACCCCACATGTTCATCAGACCTCCCCACATGCTCCTTAGACATCCTCACATGCCCATCAGTCCACCCCAATATGTCCATGGGTCCTACCCCGCATGCCCATCAGACCTCCCCACATGCTCCTCAAATGTCTCTCATGTCTGACGCCCAGTAAATCTAACTTTTGTCGATTTCTAAATAAGGGATAGTAATATTGAAACTCACCTAAAAACTCATTCCTGGGATCCCACTCTTTGTGAGAAGCACCCTTCCTGCTGGTACCTACTCTTCATTCAGGCTCTAGAGATTGTAGCCTGGAGTTTGAAGTGGAAGGTTGCTGACATGACCCAAAGTTTTTCGAGTAGAAAGGAGAAGAGGACTTATTGTGCAAATAGAAATTTTGCGCATAGTTCGTTCTGCTTTAATCTAACACGTATTTGTACTCTTTGGGGGGGATTCAATTGGCGGCGACGTGGAGCTCGATCATTGAGGCGCATATATTGCCGGCAATTACGGTAGAAATCTCTGCTCAGCTTCCTTCACATCTCTATGGGAAGTGAGGAAAAATTAGCAGAGATTTCTTGCAAATCTCCGCCGCGAGGTGTCTAGCAGACGTTTCAGAGACACTTTGCGGCTAATTGAATTCCCGTCTTCCTGTATATCGAACTTACCAACTGTGTGAAGGGAGGGCGGAACGGGGCGAGGCTTCGCGACTCGCGTCATTTTGACCCCGCCCCCCAGTGATGTATGCCTGTTTGGGATCTTTTTACAGTGGTAAAATAAAACAAAGCAGGCATTACGTCTCTGGGGGCGGTGCTAAAATGACGTGAATGGCGACAGGCCGCCCCCCCTTACGCCCATACACCCCTCCATGCCGGCAGATGCGGGAGAATTGCCAGCTCCCGGGAGACCCACCCGGAATTCGGGAGTCTCCCGGACATTCCGGGAGAGTTGGCATGTATGCTGTATATTCTACACAACAACATTTCAACTTCCGTTCAAATTTATTATCATACTGTGTATTTTGTTGCTTTCCTGTTGTACAGGCTTTTGCAAATATTAACTCTTATAAATAGCAGATTAAATTCATGCTGCATTCACAAATAGGTTCCAGGAGACAGTGAAACATGAAGTGAACGTACACATGTAATTCACCTACGACACGCTTTGGTCCGCTAACAAGGTTTACATATCTGCCTATGGGAACGTTAGCGCGGAGATCAGAGAGTGGCGTTCAACTGTTATGCCAGTAACAATCACAGGGAAGGAGCTGAATGCCTGTGGACATCTTACTTTTTTATGTGTCACAAAGCATTTTATGTGGGGGGAGATCTCACAAGCTGTTCTACGCAGCTGAAGGAACTCTGCAAGGTGGCGTTACAGCCTCTCAGACAGATTGGTCAGGAGCACTGTGCTGACATGTTTACAGGCACCATAGCGTGTTCCCAGGCCTCCTTTAGCTCTTTGCATTAAAACTTTGAACTTTAGTCACTTTGTCGATATTAGAAATGTGAGGTAAAACAACAACTATTTTACCTCAGAAATTCATTTCATTGCTCTGAATCAGTGTTGGCTAACCTGTGACACTCCCGGTGTTGTGAAACTACAAGTCCCAGCATACCCTTCCAGCAATAAGCTGCTATATATTGGCAAAGCATGCTGGGACTTGTAGTTTCACAACACATGGAGTGTCACAGGTTAGCCAACACTGCTCTGAATAAAAAATATATATTGTAGTGGAAGCAGAAAATCAATTCAAAGCTTTTTCAAAATAAGCACCTGACGCTTACGTGCCGCCCTTGCAGTCTGCGCAGGTGACTGACACCGTGCTTGCACTGGAGTAACCAAAATACACCTAGCATATCCGTTTTTTTCTACCGTGCTACCATCTGTTCCCGCTGCCTCCGAAACTTCCCTGCTCTCTCCCCACTGGGGCCTGTCTAAGAAATAGGGTATTAGACCCTCTGATGAGGTAGGCCTCAGGCCTCTCAGGCTCTCACAGCCACAAGGAAAGTGCCAGCTGTCTACCTTCATTTGCATTTTCTCTACAATGTAATGAAATTAGCCATGGGTTTCCTGAGGTGATGCAAGACGTAAATTTAGGCTAGAAGTGTCAGCGTGTAATGGGGAGGGAGGGAGAAGGTCACAGCAGCAGCTGACGAATCCTCACAGCATTGCTGTCCTGCACAAATACGCTACGCACATTATATTCCAGAATAAAATAACAGACAAAATAGTATTTTGAGTAAAAAAATCAATCTATTTTGTGCTTTATTAATGATGGTCGTGTTTTGTAATACATAGACTGTAAAAATGAAAGAGAAAGGCTGTTACTTGCTAAGAATATGCAAATGTTTAGTACCACGCATCAACCAATCAGCAATCACTATTGATCGATTTATTTCAAACTATGCAATGAAAGCAATCATCTGATTGGTTGATACGGGTTTCCTTTTAACACATTAACAGTTTTTATCCTAAACGATTACTAAAAGAAATTAAATGTAATATAATCTATTTTTGTTGTTGTTGTTTTATTTATTTTTTTGTCTAGTTATGACAAACTAGGCTAAAATGTTATATATATAATATTATTCCACTGTTGACAGGATTAATACTCTCCTTTAATTTTACTGTTACTTGCAATATAATGTAGGGTTGCATTTATTTGTCATATTTAAGTATGAATTAATTGTATTTAACATGTGAGGGATTCCTCTTATTTAATTTACTTTCTGAATTTGAGATTGTTTGCAAAATGAGATATGGGCAACTTCCAAATTGTGTGATTTTATCGTTACAGAATACTGCTGGGTACAAAATAAGTCTACACGTTTGCAGCTACATACAGTTACATTTAAAAATAAGAAAATCTGGTCATTTCCAGGTCATGCCACAGTGTAGAATGTTTTTTTTAAAAAAAAAAAGTATATGAGCTAACATGAAAGCAAAGTATTCATCCGTTCAGTATGAATTTGCATAATTCTGGTAATTGTTAAGGGTTGCAAAACCAATATGAAAATGTATCTTTACAAATATATGTATAAAGTAACGTTTCCATATGATACTTTTGTTTAACTTATCAGCCTTTATATAAGGAAATTTGCATATTGTGTTAAGAGAGATAGGTAACTCATTTCTTAAATTTATTCTATATGTTGCAATCTGATCATTTAATCCAATCGGTAAGATTCAATAATGTGTGGGAACCAATATAGATGGTCAAATAAATCGGATTGGATTAAATAGGTCAACATTGATTGAAGCGTGTGTACTGTAGTGGTACAATTAAAGCCTAATGACACCATAAAATGTTCTTGCACTTCAAATGTTTTCCTGCTCTTTCGGATCAAAATTGTAATGTGTGCGTTACACAATCGCTAGTTCTTTTATCTGATTAAAAAATGATCAGATTGAAAACAATCACATTGTAATTTGTGTGAGCTGTGTATTGATGTGACTGCACAGAAATGCATTAATTTGTTTAAAAAATATTTGTGTTAGAGTTTTATAGTTCATATGAATACAACAAATCTGTGCAACTAACCACAATTCAGTGCAAGCCCCCAATAGGCTCATTCCACATAAAGTCTGGGAACAATGAATAAAATATATTAGCAAATTCATATATTACATAAAGAGGAACGTGTTTCAAATGTATTGCAAATGTTCCCGGTTTTCTAACAATACAAGAAAGGAATAAAATGTCCAATCCATCCATGATGAAAATTCTGCTGTGGGTACTATAGGTATTACCCCACATGCCCTTGCAGATGAAATTGGTGGGGTCCCAAAAGTTACAGATAAAGCATAATACATTAAGGGTGTGTTAGCGCTCCTTATATACAATGCTAAGAGGGAACTAACCACAGATACAGATACACCTCTAGGATACACTATTTGCAAACTATTCCTGGTCGCAGTTACCTTAAGACACATGCGGTTCTAAATACTAAGAGCAGTAAGTAAATTATATCCAAATCTACTTTACCCCCTATAAGTATAATATCACATCCAAAAAAATGCTAATGCTATACACTTCAACCTTCAATGATTAACAAATATTAAGATACTTATAAAATATAAAAGGACAACATTGCTGTATGTAATAGTGGACTTATTTTTGGTTAGTATCCCATTGTTTAAACCAGACGACAGCACACAAAAAAAAAGTTCATAGCAAATGAATTGCAAATCCCTGTAATATAAAATGTGTGATTTGGATTTTAAAAAATGTGTGGTCCATTAATGAATTAAATTGCAGTTGTTTAGTGCTCAGTGTGCCTGTCAATATTTATCCTAAACATTTGATACTTATTGTAACTTTTATGTCCTTTCTAGTCCTCAAATATATTTTACAAAACAAGTTTATTAAATTGTAACAGTATGTTATTCTCTACAAATGAAACATGTCGTTTGTCTGTAAATATTAAGGCAATAATAATATACATAATAAAATATAATAATAAATCAATAAATAATAATAAAACATAAATGCAATTATTAAGACATTTTTGCAGTCACCTTTCCTAAAAATAATTATCTGCAGTGTGCATACAACTTTGCTTTATTATTTAGCTAATTAAAAAACTGCTAGACTACATGAATTAAACTCAAATAAAAAATGAAAAAGTAGCAGACAGTTTCTGGGTGATGTGCCCTGTTCAATAAAAGTAAAACGTATTAGCTGTTCCTAAACAGTTTTCCGTAAAGTTTTATTCTGACCATTGATGCCGCAATGTCTTCATGATAAGACTTCGTAAAGTTTTCGCATCACAATAGGGGAAAAGGGCAGGAATGAGCCACCTTTGCGTGATCGTTAAGTGCGAATAAGGGACCAAACTGCGTTATACAATATTCCCTCTGTGTCTATGGTAAATTATAGTTCAGAACTGCATTATGCATGTCTCAGTAAAATCCGTGTCTTGGCGACTTGAGAGTATTCTCAATGAGTCGGTGTCTTGATACTTTTCCCTGCGTGCTGTCACATACATTAAGAGATATCAATTCAGTTTGCGCAAACGTTCTAAGTGCTTTTTAAACAAAGCTTTTTCTCTTCTTTTTTTTTTTTTTGCCTCCAAACGCCCCTCCGGGACTTTTTAAACAACTATCTAAAACAACAGAATTGGGTGATCTGCTCAGACATTAATCATAAAAGTGCCATTTCCTCCCAATTTAGTAGACGGGGGGGAACAAAAATGTGGACATGTTAAAAAAAAAAAAAAAAAATCGCAAAGGGGCCTGAGAAATTTTACTTGACGTACTCCCGCTGTGACACCGCGGCAATTGAGGAAGGCCTGTCATTTGCCTGTCAACCTTTGACCTACTGTAGGCATATTTTGAAATGATGTGAGAGGAATTGCTTTGCTGAACAGCTAGCCACTTCCAGCTATCCGTGTCCGTCCTTGATGTCAGTCAAACGTTAACCAGTACCTACCAAGCCTTTTAAAAAAAAAATACAATTTACCCCTGTAAAAATATTAGTATCAGCGTCTGCTCGTCAGATTATTTCCTGTCAAGTAATAACTTTATGACATAAGGTATTGTTTACCTAGAACGGCTCCCTTACTTGCATTTTAATGTGGCTAATTAATAACAAGTTAGAAGTCTTCAGCTATTCCTTCACAGCGGGACCATATGTACTAATTACAGTGAATGGACAAACAGTCCCCTTCATAAAATATTAAGATATGAAAACATTACTTCCAATTCAATTGTTCTTGGGTTTTTTTTTAAAAAGAAAAACTAGGGCAGTCAAAGTTATTTTAGAACTTATAAAACGAATAAAGTTGTGTGAAAAAAAACATGATAAATAAAATAAAAAAAGCCACTTACATAATTTAAGGAAAGAATGTGGGTTACCCCTGCGTAATGAAGTTTATTCATCAGTATTTTCTTTCGGGTGCTGAAATGTGTAAAACAGATATGGGAACCTAAAATAAACAGCAACTTTTGAAGTAAACTTAAGACTCAGTACAGGTACAGGTAATACAGTGTGATATATGTATATGTATATATATATATATATATATATATATATATATATATATATATATATTCAACTGGACTTGAAAAGCTTTTTGTCGGCACACAGATAGACATAGGTACATCTGCTATACACAATGTTCACATATTTGGTATCCTTACCTTGTACTCGGGAGAACTGCCCATGTTAAGTGAAATTGCCTACCTGGTGCGTATGTTGTTTCCTGTATTACGTACTAATGAGAATATATTATTTTCCCCATGAAATCAAAAGAAAGACCTATCTGTTCTTAAAAATATGGTAAATTTAACTGGATGCACAAAGCAGATACAATTCTTAATTTAACTGACACAGAAAAATTGCGATCTGGTTATGAAAGCATTAATTGGTTATTATATTATGCGATGGTAATGAGTGGGGCTTGAAACTGAACTTGAAACTGATCTTTATTCTGCCAGGTACCTAATATTTTTTTCACAACATTTTCTAACAATAACAATATATTTATATACTCTACGTATATATAAATATATATATATCGTGATAGAACAGAAAATATAAACAAGTGGCTAAAATATACTGACCCACATGTTGAGTGCGGCAGCCTCTTTGCTCCGGCGGGAACATCAGTGTGACGTCGGGTCACACAATCATCTGACAGTGGGAGGGGGCGGGTCACATGATCACAGGGGCAGCATTATTTTTCCCCTGCGATCGCATTTGACAGCTGCCTGGCTTTCACTGACAGCCAGGAACGGCAACAACGGGGATGCCGGGGAGGACAGCAGGCCCCTGGTGAGCCCGGGCCCCATACGCTGGTACCCCCCGTACGCCATTGATGGCGGGCCTGATCATGGGAGTTGGTGGGGACTATTAATACAATATGAGAACTATGCAAGCAGATGGGGTATATTATTTAAATATGGGGTTTCTTTTATTAAATGTGGGGTCTATTAACTGGTAGGAGAGCAGTACAGTCTGCTAACTGTCCTGATTCTGTCAGGAAGACCCAATTTTAGGGCACTGTCCCTTACAGTCAGGACTCTTCCAATCTGGCCCGTGCCAGTAGCTCTTACCCTGCTGGTGTGTCTGGTGAAGGGGGGAGGGGGTCAGGTGACTTCACTGCCTTAAACAGCTCACACTGCTCCATGATGTGGGCAGTCTGTACATCGTTAGTGCGATTGAATTGCATTAGTTGGACCAGGTAGGAATGTGTAGGGGCTGAAGGACCTGTCACCTATCATGTTTATATAATTTGCTTTCCACAATTTTAATATAGGTGATGTTGTTGCCAGTGGCCAAATATAGGCACTAAGGGGGCTATGAGGGGGGCTGTGTGGCACCTAAGGAGGTATTGTATACCGGTGCAGCATGCCCAGGATCCCATCTCTAAGCTGAAAAAAGGGGGAGTCTAGTAGATAAGCCTTGTATTGAGCTTCACAGTGAGGCCCGTTACAGTACCTGGTATAGGAAACAGGGCAAAGTTGAGAAATTAATGCTTTAATGCAAAACTGTTGTGCCTCAATTTATCATGTTGTGCCCGGTGGACACAAAAACTGTCCTGCGACAGATAATTTTCTTGTCACCCTCTTAAAAGGGGGAGGTGTAGTAAAAAGGGCAGAATTACAGTTATGAGGAAATCAGATGCACTCACCTCCCAGGTATAGGGGTTTACATCTAGCAAAGGCTGGCTTGTGAGCCACACCCAAATGTGCCTTAAATAGGCTTGATGGACAGCTGCTATGACAAAAAGGCAATATTTTGAATCAAAACCAGAGAAAAATAAGCCCGCGCTCGGTATGTCCCACATTATATATGGTACCAGCTGCTTGACAACAAGCCCGTGCTCTGTATATTCCATATTGTATGTGGTACCAGCTGCGTGGCAATATAAATGCCCATATATGTATACAAAACAGAAAGAAATTTGTCAGTGCTTATTCTTTAAACTGCATATCTGTGTGTGTCTAGCAAAATGAAAACATGAGATATTAGTTCATATTTTGATCAAAAGACTTAAGCCTGCATCCAACGTCAAGGGTACCTCATTATATGCAGGTCCTACACTGACCTATATGCTTTAAACACTATTAAAATGCATTTAAAATCAGATGCACTCACCTCCCAGGTATAGGGGTTTACATCTAGTATGGACAAGAGCAGGAGAAGTGACCCTTATTGCCACAATAAAGACATAGGCCTTGTGACCGTCTCTTGTCTCTTTCCTCAGGAGGGAGGCGAAACGCCCCTGACTGCGTAAGCTTCTCAACATCCGTGGAAGCTGGAATAAATGCAGACGAAAAAGAAGACGCCTCTTTCACTGTCCTCTTCTCCTTGATCCTCCTGTCAATTTTAATAGCGAGTTGCATAAGGCTTTCCAACGAGGTAGGGGAAGGATACTGCACAAGTGAATCCTTAAACTCCTCTGACAGTCCTAAGCGAAACTGGCTGCGTAACGCTGGATCATTCCATTCGCTGTCAGGCGACCATCTGCGGAATTCAGCGCAGTACTCTTCTGCCGAGCGCCGGCCTTGCTTTAAGGCCCGTAGATGAGCCTCAGCAGAGGCAACTCGATCTGGATCATCATAGAGGAGACCTAACGCGTTGAAGAAAGCCTCCAATGATTGCATGATAGGGCTCGACTGTGGTAGGGTTAAAGCCCAGGATTGAGGGTCACCCTGCAGGAGGGAGATGACAATTCCAACTCTCTGCTGTTTTGAACCAGAAGACCGAGGTTTCAGCCGAAAATAGAGTTTGCAGCTTTCCTTAAAATTCCGGAACAGGGCTCTATTTCCGGAGAACCGGTGCGGCAAATTTAGCTTGGGTTCATCAACAGAACAGGAAAATGGCTGTGTAGTCCGGTAGTCCTCCTCATTAGAGGACAACCGCTGGGACAACCCTCGGACCATTTGGTACAGGGTCTCAACATGACCCGCAAGGCCTTGAAAAGGAGACAATTTGGTTCCGCTTTCTTCCATCCTAACTTCGTCTCTGGAACGTCTGTTTTTTGGGTCGGTTATAATGTTATGAACCCCTCTAGCCGGTACAGCACAACCCGGAGTCCGCTCTGCCAGTCAGGTGTTCACTGGAGCCCCTAGTGGTGGTGACAGACTTGGCCGTAGACTAGCAGAGAGTCGTGAAGTGCGTACCGACTAGGAAGAAGCCAGGAAAGCGGAGTGAAGTCCAGGCAAGGGTCGAGGGCCGGCAGCAGACAGGGAATCCAATATACAAGCCGAGGTCGAGGGTCACAGGCACGGTAGCAAGATCCAGATACAGGCAGGAAGGTCAGGGTCACAAGAAACCCAGGCAGGGTCCAAATCCAGGCAAGAGGTCATACACAGGCAATCAGTCCAACAGGTTTTCACCAATACAAAGCAGGAGCAGGTTAGGCTGACAGGCAAACTGGACGCAATAACCGGCAGGGAGACTACGCCCTTCCTGCCTAATATACAGACTTTGACCAATCAGGGCTTAGCCCTGAAATGCATCACAGGCCACGCCCCTGACATTAATTAGCCCGCAGGCCGCCGCGGCTCCTGACAGTTACACTTTAGCATTGGGTATTAAACAGGGAAGATGTAAATTGTGGTTGTAAAACTGTGTCACAGGCCTCCCCTGGACACCACATCCCAATAGGGGGGAAAGGGGGAAAAGGAAATTACAAGATATTGACTTTTGGGAAATCAATCAACATTGATAAACTGTCCATCTTCCCAGCTAATTTCCCTTGGCGATGATTATACGTTCTTATATTGGCCCACTTTCAAGATTCTAAATGTTGGGAGCTATGCCTTAGCATCTACAAACTACAAGTCCCAGCATACCCTGACAGCTATCAGCTGGCAAAGCTTGCTGAGTCTTGTAGTTTCACAACACCTGGAGAGCCACAAGTTGTCTGGGCCTGCTCTAGTTGATCCATCTTGGTTATTTCCTCACACCTGAGGCGTGTCTCATTGGTAAAAGAAATATAAAATCAATAAAACTTTCTGTCTCCTATACCTATATCCTCTTTAGTTTGAAAATAAATAAACAAATAAACGTATTGAAACAAAAACTAAGCCCTGGTTGCATATATGGTATGTAAACCCGGATATACAGTTTGAATGTGTATAGCTTGTTTGTGTGCCGCTAATAGAAGTGAACAAGTCATTGAGAAGACAAGTTACCGTACAAACTGTTTTAACTTTCATGCAGTTTGTAGACCTCCGGCTGCTGCCTCATATTAGTCCATCGTAAGCACATGTATTAAATTAGGATGTGAAATTGTCCAATGCCAAATATGCCCGATCATTGCATTAAATTGCTGCGTACTGACAAGTTCGTGGACCTGTGATACTGCCATGTCCTGCTGGCAGGGTAACCAACAGCTGTCTATCTATGTGTGCATAATGAACATATGAATACAGTGCCATGGGCTGCAGCTAGGAACACACGGGGGATCTGTGCTTGTGGTTTACATTTGGCTGTAAACACAGTTATCTCAGACCTGGTATCTGGATTGATGCTAATGAATGAGAACACTTTTTAAGGTGTCTTTTATGAAGGTTATACCATAAAGGAGTCAACGTAAAGTTGCATTTGCTATCTTAAAGGGACAGTTAATTAAAAAAAACAAGGGAAGGGGCGGTTTATTTTCGATGAAAACACCTGATAGGGCTTTTTTTTTTGGGCGCAAGCTCGTTGGCCGGATAATACATGTGCAGAGACTGGCTCGGCAAAGCGCTATATTAACCCTTACCGCTCCGCCCCATGATTTCCGGGACAGCTAAGTATCACTCTTCTGCCCCAACAATATTTTTTTTATATAAATTGCAGGAATAAAGGATTTTTTTGCCCATGACGACAGAGTTGCTGGTCATTTCACATTTGCTGGTCATATTATTTGTTGGCCCTTTCGAAGTCCTACTTTTAAGTCCCTAATTAAAACTGGAGTGTGAACTGGATTTAGACTGGTTTTGAAACCACACCTCACCAGCTGGGGGGAGTATCGTCCACTCTTCCTCTCTCCCAAATGTCATTTGGTTGGAGGAGGAGTGGGGAGAAGGCTGCTGCCCATTTGTTGTGTTGTGGCAGGCGGCATGTGAGTCTACACTTGATAGAAAGTCACCTGGGGAGGAGTCAAAATTGGAGAGACTTATAAACTCCCAACAACCCCCAGGCACAGAGGAAAGTGTTTTCACCACCTGGGAGTATCCCCGAGGAGCTGGGACGGGTCAAAGCCAAATAGCATAGGAAGGTAATTGGCAGAGAGCTATGCAAAGTTTTAATTTACCTAAAACCAGGTCACTCTGATGGGCTCTGTCGTGACTCCATATAGTTTGTTCCCATACCAGCCAGACATAAGACACAGGGTACCTGTAATAACAAGGTCACCTTGTATTGTTTTTAGTAACCAGACAATGATGGTTACTAAATGATATGATGGGTGTAGTGACAAAAATATCTCCTGTACAAAGCATAGTTTAGATCAGTGATAGGCAATATGCAGATCGGGGGCCACACTGGGCCCATCATGCCTTCACCTGTGGCCCTCAGCTCCTTCCTGCTTTATGCCCCAACAGTCCTTTTCTCTGCTTTATGCTCCATTGGCCCCAGCTATTATTCTCTACTTTAGGCCCCCACAAAGTTTCACCCTCAGCCCAGCCCTTATTGAATAAAAACTGGGGCGAGGCCAAGGGTGAAGCTCAGCGGGTCATAAAGTAGAGGTTAAGACTGAGCTTCCATATCACATGACATTCTCCATATCACATGACTTCATCCTCCATAATACATGACATCCTCATCCATATCACATGACATCATCCTCCATATCACATGACATCCTCCATATCACATGACATCCTCCATATCACATGACATCATTGTCACTCAGCGGACCGTGAGTGCCTCTACACTGGTGCGAGGTCCTCCATCTTTTCTATCTACACCTGTGTGGAATCGTGGCCGCCCGCTATCCTGCCATCTGCGCATGCGCAGGTCTCGCTAGTAGCTTCACCTGTCCATTGAGGTGATTGACAGATAAAATCACCTCACCCTATTTAAGGCACCTGCAAATCCAGGTAGGGGCCTGATCTTGAAGTCTTATTCCCCGTGAACTTCTATAGGTGTGTACAGTTTCCAAACTGTTTCCAGCTTTACTCATACTACAGCTTCCACGCTGCTCCCTGCTCAACTCAGCGGCGGTTCCCATACCGCTACAATGCTATCACCCTGCTGATCGTGTCACAGCTTCCACGCTGCTCCCTGCTTCACTCAGCAGCGGTTTCCATACCGCTACAACGCTATCACTCTGCTGATCGTGTTACACCTTCCACGCTGCTCCCCTGCTCAACTCAGCGGCGGTTCCCATACCGCTACACCGCTTGACTTCTCAGCTGATTCCGGATCTACACAACTGGGTATGCTCTACTGACTATTGACTATTGCCTATTTGCTCACATACCAGTTGCATCCATTGTTGTTTGCTGCACAGGGTACAAGTACCCATATAGACTGTGTTACCGCATTGCTTCATTTAGGACAAGCTTTCACTCAAGCTACGATATCTCCTCACGCTACTACTTGGCGTCATTGTGCATATCTGCTGTGACCAGCTTATCCTCCCTGCAAGGCATCTACTCCATACAGACTATTCATTGTGCCTTCCATCTCTGCCTCTCAAGACATTGCTCTACTCGCGCTGTTCCCATACAGCCACAGTTTGCCTTTCAACTTCACTCTCCTGCACCTGGACAAGTCCTTACTCCTTCACACAGCAGTGGTACAACTTGCTGCACGCAGACCACTGACTTCCCTGCTACCTACCCGCACCTGGACAAGTCCTCCTAACACAGCGGTGGTACAACTTGCTATACGCAGACCACTGACTCTCCTATTACCTACCTACACCTGGACCCGACTTCTCACCATAGCGGTGGTACAACTTGCTGAACGCAGACCATCGACTACCCTGCTACCTACCTGCACCAATACTATTCTTCCCATCACAACAGTGGTACAACTTGCTGTACGCAGACCACTGACTCCTCCTTTACTTACCATCACCTATCCACGTCCACTCCTCGTGTCTACATTATCTTCAGTCTCCAGTTTACAGCTCCAAGTCGTTGACTTCCTCAGACTATCTCTACTCTTCTGCTGTTGTGTCGCTCCAATCATTCACCTGCCTGCTTTGAGGCGCGTGCCATATCCCCGCCTCTCTAGCAGAGTTCCATCTGGTGAAACTCGGGTAGCAACTCCTAGTGCCCGTGACAATCATTCTCCATATTACATGACATCCTCATCCATATCACATGACATCCTCCATATCACATGACATCCTCATCCATATCACATAACATCCTCCATATCACATGACATCATCCTCCATATCACATGACATCATCCTCCATATCACATGACATCATCCTCCATCTCACATGACATTCTCCATATCACATGACATCCTCATCCATATCACATAACATCCTCCATATCACATGACATCATCCTCCATATCACATGACATCATCCTCCATATCACATGACATCATCCTCCATCTCACATGACATCCTCCATATCACATGACATCCTCATCCATATCACATAACATCCTCCATATCACATGACATCATCCTCCATATCACATGACATCATCCTCCATATCACATGACATCATCCTCCATCTCACATGACATTCTCCATATCACACGACATCCTCCACAGAATGCTGGGAACATCAGGAGATCAGTGAGAGAGGGACATGCAGTCTAATTTATAAGTGTAAATGCTGCCTTGTGACATCAATCATCTACTGTATTTACAGGTAAGTGCATGGATTTGCAGGTCAAAATGACCATGTTTGTTGGGATATAAACGTCTGCACTATCCAATGTGAGGAGATAGACAGATCAGTGTTGTACCTTGCTATCCTTGCTATCTGTTAAATAGGAGCACAAGTGAATTTTCTTTGGCACCCTCATGCAAAAAAATGCAAAAAGATTTGTTTTGCTGGGTGAGAATATTTAAATGAAATGAACGTATTATAGAAGGTACCTTTGGGTGGCGAGTTACTGCTTTGCGGGTGGGTGCAGTAAATAAAAGAACTTGATTTTTCCACCACCCCTGAGATGCCGGAGATCGGGTTTCCTCCGATACTGCCAACGGGTTGAATTTTCCACCTTCCGATTGCACTTTTGCAGAAAAACAAATTTCTAGTCGCACTTCAACTAATGTAATAAAACGTATAAAAGGCACAAAAGTCACACATGTAATAAAGATATCTTCATGAGCTATTTATATAGCGCCACTAATTCTGCAGCGCTGTACAGAGAACTCACATCAGTCCCTGCCCCATTGGAGCTTACAGTCTAAATTCCCTAACACAGACACACACACAGACACACACACACACACAGACAGACAGAGAGAGAGACAGAGAGAGAGACTAGGATCAATTTGATAGCAGCCAATTAACCTACCAGTATGTTTTTGGAGTGTGGATATGTCCACTTACTCTTAAGAGTAATTTAGGACATAAATAAGACTATAACAAGCATTATTTATGGGGATCCACAAGCCAGCAATAATTGTCACATATGGAACTTCCGTGAACAGTTCCAAGTACTGAAAATTCAACACACACCTTGAAATGGAATTTGTAAACGATCGTTACTCTATTTTGCACATTTAACCCTCAAAAGTCTGCCCATATTCATTATAATCAACTGAACTGTAATACTGCTCAGCGACTTTAGTCTGTGAACTCTATTTCAAGCTTTTCCCTTCTCCTCCCCAGTGTTGCTCTTCCTATCACTGAATACTGAACACTCTCTGCACTATTTAGCTGCACTGCTCTCAGGCAGCTGTAGCCCTCAGTACATTCAATACACTTGACTGCTCTATTTGTTTGGAAGTCAGTTATGTTGAGAAAATCTCCTTTGTCACAAAATATCCTGTGGGTTCAGCTAACGGAACTCAGGTATCGGGAAAGTCACTTAGAACATAATGAGAAACCAGGTATGTTATGCGGCTTTTTTATATTGAAACACATTTTATTTTAGTTTAATAAAACACACTTAACTTTATTGCCATGTTAATTTAAAAGGTTGATAATATAAAATTTAAATTATTTTTTACAATAACATGAACACATGTGTTAAGAATTATTTCTATAATTTGCAGTGTGTTTAGGGACTATAAAGAGTTCTCTCAGTTCTGTGCTATCAGTCTGTCAAGGTTACCTTTGGCTCCTCCTACTCATTAAATTGTCCCCGCTTTGCTTTCTGGTGTAGACCCACCCCTTCACGTATGAAATCAATTAGTTTGTTTTAGGAAGAGTGATTTTTTTATTTTTTTTTGGGGGGGATTTGAGGATTGTGGATCACAAAAAAAGATAATCAATTATTCAAACAATGGAGTTGTAGTTTGCACTGCCTTGGCTTTTGTATAGCCTTCCAAAACTAAAATTAGACAAATCTAATGAGAAAGCTGGTATTTTAATATGAAAGTTAAGTTAGACCAACTGGCATTATTCACTTTAATGAATTTATGTGTTTCATGTATATGAGAATTCTAATGAGTTTTCAAACACACAAATGCATAAAGGGTTTAGAAAGACTTTGGTTTTGGATAGTGCAACAGAATATTATCTGTACTTTGTGCCCATATATTGTAGTGCTTTGTAACTTAAAGAATTAGACCTGAGTGATGGATTAAGCCCGACGGAGATTAAAAGCTGAGGTTTATGTACATAGCTAGTTGGCCTCACTAAGGGTTAACAAAACAAGGGAAGGAGTTGTGACATCTATGTAAGTGTCATCAGGGGCAGGCTCAGGGGAACAAGATATAAAATCTGAGGGAGGAGTCATCCAGTCCTCTTGGATCCAGGAAAGTGGCCTTCCCTCCCATTCCCCACTGGTCTGTCCTGCGGTAGGGGAGGTGCTCCCCATGTCTCAAATTCTGTTATCTGATACAGATACTGGTACAGGCCCTGAGGCATGTGGAATCTTGTGGTGCACGGGCACAGTTATCTGGTACGGGTGCTGGTGCCGACCAGGAGGTATGGTGAGCCACGTGGTGCACGGGCTCGGTTATCTGGTGCGGGTGCTTGTGGAGACTAGGAGCTATGGTGAGCCATGTGGTTCACGGGCTCGGTTATCTGGTAAGGGTGCTTGTGCAGACCCCTAGGTATGGTGAGCCACGTGGTGCACGAGCTCGGTTATCTGGTGCGGATGCTGGTGCAGGCCCAGAGGGATGGTGAGCCACGTGGTGCACGGGCTTGGTTTCCTGGTGCAGGTGCTTGTGGAGACTTGGAGCTATGGTGAGCCACATGGTGAACGGGCTTGGTGCAGGGACTATGGTCTTGCAGCTGGTGCAGCCTTTGGTTTTGCAGGAGAACAATGCACAGTCGTGGGCAAGTTTGGTGTAGCGCACATTGATGGTAGTGAGGCGTATGGAACCTGTGTCTTTCAAAAAGTCGGCTCAGGATTGGTGCAAATACCCCCCTGGGGGCTGGCTTGTGGTACGTTATGATTAGCCCAGAAGGGATCAGGTTCTGGAATCCTTGGTAAGGATGTGCTTAGGCAAAATGGTGTGTAAGTACTGATATCCCGAGGGTGGGTGAACAGGATTGGTATTGGGCCTTTGCCAACCTGCTTACAGTTCTCACCCATAGGTGGGAAATTCTCCCCCAGAGATTTCAGCCAATTTAATTTTAAACTCACTTGATTGCTGTCTGTTGAATTCTCAAGCATGCCAGCAATAAGTGTAGAATTAGAAACAACTTAAATACATGATTATTTCCCTACTAGAAAGCAGAAGAAAAGATGGACACGTCCACCTTTGTAGTGAACATTTTGAAAAACAGCCCTTCAATCACTTCTCTCCCTCTTCACTAAATTATAAAGGCCCCTGGTAACCTTTTTCTCTATGCTTTTACGGTCCATTATTCTTTAGAGGTCCTGATAGGTCACTTTTTTAGACCTAAGTATAAGGTGAGCTTATGAGTTAATACGTATACTTTTTATATTAGGGGGCATTGTTGTTATTCTTATTTTATTTATTTTTTAGTTCATTTCACTGAGTGTGTAGAATTCCATTTTAAATACTATAAATGTTTGCAATCTTTTAGAAATGGTGTCTCACTAGCAGATAATGTAAATGTATTTTAACTAGAATAACCTGCCTTCCACTTCCAACCAGTGAGGTTTCTCTATTCTATAGGGGCTTCCATACGTCTCCTCCTAGATCACAGGTGCTGTGCCAAGCACAGAAGTAGAGTGAGTGCTCCTGTTGTTTCCCTACCCTCTGACAGTCCGGCACATGTCCTGAACTTCTCATCTACCATGTGCTGCCAGCTGACCTCGCCCACATAATGCATGGCACTGTGAGCCCATCTTATCCTCAATAGGTAGGGAAAGGTTGCCAGTAACAGCGTCTGGGCTGGGTGCCAGGGACATGACAGATCAAAACCTTCTCCGCACTGCCAGGGAAAGAGGCTGTTCTGCCATGTGTCCACTGTATACACTATACAGTGCCCAATTAACCTTTTCATGCCTGGTCTGACTCAACCGCAGCACCAGGCTATGGGGTATTATTTATGCCACCCTCCACAGCACCAGGGGGCAGTATAATCGCAACTCTGAAGCCCACAGTGCACTATGAAGCGTAGCTTCCAGCACTAGGATGGGATCTAATTGTATTATTTCTTATTGTTTTATTTATCTCAGTCTATTTTTACACTGTGCTCATTCACCAGCAATTAATATGATAATGCAATGTCAGTGGTGAGATAGTAAGGAGGAAATTTGCAGGGGTTAGTGTAGCCAAGATTATAAACGAAATCTACATGGAAGTCTAAGTATTGAGGTAAATAGGGAAGAGCTCCACATTTCCGCGCTCGCCCTCATATTTTCCTCCTCTGTGTTGGGTCACATGACCAGCCGCCGAGGGGGCAGGCCCAGAGGTGGAGTCACAGTGGAGTTGTAGGGTAAAACTGATCATTATTATGGGTCATGTGTGTCACACTCTCCCCTTCTCCATGCTCCAAAATCCTCCAGCACCTTGGAGGTGGTGAAAGTCAACTCCACTGCACTATTTGCACAATTGTATGTAATAACCAAATATTAGATTTGTTTACACTGAAGCCCATGAATTTATAATTTTACAAATTATATATATGAGGTGCCTTGCCTTAGGTTGCAGACTGTGAGGGGTAGCAGGGGACATGTCCCTGATGTTCACCATTTTTTTGATGTAGCCCCCCCCATTGCTATCTGTTACTGAGACATTCCTGATAGGCTTCATCAGGAAGTGCATGGTAATTGGTCAGCGAATGACAAGACCACTGTAGCTCCTGCATCAGTGTATAAAGTGACAGATAGTGAGAGCAGAGGTGAAGGTACAGAAACAAGGTTAATCCAGTAACAGGGCACGCCAGTATTAAGGTCAATTAACAGGCCAAGGTCAGATCCAGAAATCAGTTCAGGAACCAGAATCAGGAACAGATCAAAATAACACAGAGTAAATACTAAAATGTTGGTCAGAAACACGGACCAGCTGAATTGAGGACAAGAGCACAGGAATCTGGCCGGGTGTCAGTGTTTGTCTGAAATAGGACTTCTAGACTTGCCTACTGGGTGTGGTCGTAGAACCAGTGGTCATGCCGGATCCTGCAGGCACAAGCACACATGGCCACCAGCAGACTCAGCATCGTAAACACCAGAAATAAATGTATGGAGCCCCCAGGTGCCTGATAGTATGAGAGTATACACAATAGTAGGTTAAACAAAAGGCAGAACATGTGTCTTAATAATAAAGTGTATATTGAACACCAATACAGGTAAAATAACTGAGGTCCAAAATGGAACTGCATAGTAAAGTAATGAGCATAAGTATACTTGTAAAATAAAACTCAATAAGTAAATAAACGAGATTGCCATGGTGTAAGCGGTCTCTTCCAATATAGGTAATAGAATAATGAACCAACTCCTCGGAGGGTCCTAATGTAAACAATAATAACCGTCTGTCCAGAGTGTTTCAAAAATGCAAATATCGATCCTAACACACAAGAAAAAAAACACAGTATAGCTGGAGCCAGCTCTGTTTGTCTTGCCACAAACTTACTGAGTGATATAGACGGACTTTTCGTATTTCACCCACATTTATGGTCCTCCCCTTCATGCATGAAGTACACACCAGCCTTGGAGAGAGACTGTTTTATTTTCTTGTGTATTAGGATCGATATTTGCATTTTTGAAACAGATACACACATCCAATTTATACCCTATAGACTCAGCATCGTGATCTAGCAGCTAGGTTGTAAAAGTCTTGAGTGGCCACTTCTTTGCCCAGAACCAGTACTAATAGGACCTAATCACAAACAATCAACAGTCAGAACAGGTAAGAGGTCTCCTGAGTGCAGTGTGCAGGTGATAGTGCTGGGAGAGCAGGTAATTGAGGAGGAACGTTGGCTAAAGTCCAGGTCACATGATTGAGACTCAGCTTTAAAGAAAAAGGACCGAAATCTAAAAGAACATAGACCTACAAGAAGGATTCTTCTGAGCTGCAGCACACGTGCAGAGCGTAAAGGGAGCTTGGAATGACAGAATATATAAATAGACAGATACAGAAATCTCTGTTTAATTTGATTCACTGGCATCTGGAAGAACGTAGTGATGCACAGTGTAGCTGTTCATGAACAGGATTAAATAATTGAAAAAAGTATCTGTAACCCAACATATTGCTACACTGTTCACCAAATGTTGCCTTCTCAGGCAAGCAGATGTTTGGAACACGCCACCTTTTTGCCTTAAGTGGGTAAATGAGAAACTAAACTTAGGCAACATCTGTTTCTAAGTTGCTGTTGTGTTTCTAGGAGCTCGGAGCAAACTAAGTAACCTGACGTTGCTGCGAGTGCGGCAGCAGAATCTAAATATATGACAACTGTATGCTGAACATTGTAGGGTCATTATGCTAAAACAAATTACTTATTTTGGTAAACGTTACTTGATATAGTGTATTTTTATTCTGATATCCAAATGTCATTCAAAAGTTTTTGTTTTGTAAAAGGAAACCAGTATAATGCTGTGTTTTCATGATATTTTGGTTACAGGGGGCGTTGTTCCATTGAATTCTATGGATGATATTAAACTTTACATCAGAAGAGAAAACAGCATATCAGTTTTAATCAAGGAGGACTTCTTCACCAATGATAGTGTCCACATGGCCTCCTCCTATAGGACCAGCTACACGGACTCTGACTACTCTGTCCATTATCACCTGACAATTAGGTGCCAGTGTAGCTGGTCACATTGGGCACCATTCATTTCAAAAGAACGAACCCTGCTATAATGCATTGTGGTAGCATTCACCATGACACTATCCCAAATGTAAGCCTATCCATATAGATCATCGAGTTGAGTATGAAAAGTCGACAGTTAAAATGTCTACACAGTTAAAAGGTCGACATGTAAAATGTAGATACGGTTGTAAAGTCGACCATCAAAACGTAGACATAAATCACTAGATTTAAAATTATTACCAGAACTAGGCTTTGCCTGCCGGGACTGGAGGCACTATAGTAGGGAAACGCACACAGCGCCATAATGCCAAACAAGCAGATTCCCTAGGCAGATTGGGTCCGCAAATAAAAATGTAGACCCCCTGCCTCCCTAGGTTTACCCAGTCCCGTGCTGATAGCACTAGCACTCTTCCCAGACCCCCTAGGTGGTGGGTGTGGGTTAATAATAATGAGTTGATCATAAAAAAGCATTTTCTCCCTGATGCACTACAGGTCCCAGCATGCCCAGGCTGACGTTAAGTGTTTGGGCATGCTGGCGCTTGTAGTACTACACAAGTGACATCATGTCTGGGCACCCAAGGCCCGCTGAGAGCTGTACTGCATCCAGGAAAAAATGTAAATAAAACACACACACACACAAGTGTAAAATTTATTTTAATTGGAATAAAAACACCTCCACACAACCCTCGTTCACCCTCTTTCATTTTCACCTACATCCAGTGTCTTCACCTGCAATAAATCCAGAGATGCTTGGCAAAATAAAAAACCCTGATAGAAGACGTAATATTAGTTCCTAAGAGCTCCCGGCACAAAATGACCTCTTACGGCTTTAGTCATATTTATAACATAGGGATTTCCCACGCCTAGAACTCACGGCTGACAATGCAAAACCTCTGTGTGGATTAATCTATGTTCATTTGTTCATTTTTTCCATTTAAATTTGTAAATGGAGTTTTTGTTCCCCTTTATCCTTTTGTTGGGCAGAAATACACAAACTCCTAGTCCAGGACTGGGCTGTACATTTTTACTAGACCGTGACATCAATGTGCAGACAATATAGGACTCCAATCATTTTGAAACGAAAAACCAGGGCTTGAACATAGCTCAGGCCATAAAACCCACCCTGTACTTTCTTCAAGGTCTCATATAAGGGTGACACATTTCTGGGACCCTATTCTCACTTATTCTTTTAAATTGGTAGCAGCAGGAACCTGATTGATAAGAAAATAAGAATTGCTAGGTAAAGTTTTCGGGTTGAAAAATCTGGACTTTACTGGAAAACCGTGGTACAAGAAAGTATACTACATGTTCAATACAGTCTACTGTGAACTGGTGGTGATTCCTTTAAGATAATGACGGCCAAGTTAACTTAAAATAAACACCCTATGCTAAACTCCTTTACCGCTGATATATAAAACATTCTTTTCCACAAAGTTCTGATCCTGACAGAGGAATTGGCTGAACGCAGATCTCTCTGCTCAGAAACTATTCCTGTATCAATGAGTTTAAGGAATCATATGTGGAATAATGTTGCATTTATACACACTTATTACACGGTCGGATTTAAGATCTGATAAATAAAACGCCTTTTATTGGCTCTGGGGTAACGTCTGCCTTCCGGTCTCTCCTAGTAGTGTGACTTGATATGAATTGTTTATCTTTAATTACCAGCATAAATGCCCATCTCAGAGTATGTATATAGGCTATATAAAGAAATCCTTTTTTGCAACTAGCTGTAATAGGATAATATATCCTCTGATGTACAGAAATATTAAATATTTAAAGCAATGAAATATTAATGTGGAAATATAAACCTCTGAATGTTATTTTTTTCCTTCAGTTTGAGGCATTGCTATCAGTGTAAATTAATATCACTGATTCGAACATTCCATCAGTCAGCTGTTTCTTAGCAATAGAAAGGTTTATCCAATGCTCAATTTTTTTTAACTTATTATTGTCCATTAAAAGTACTTGTGAAAAGATATCTTAATCATTTAATTATTTTACTCAAAAAGAGTTTTACTCCCGCCAGGCGTACGTGTGTGTGTGTGTGTGTGTGTGTGTGTGTGTGTGTGTGTGTGTCTGAATGAGTGTGTGTGTGTGTGTGTGTGTGTGTGTGTGTCTGTGTGTGTGTGTGTGTGTGTGTGTGTGTATGCATGTTGGAGAGAATGAAGTCTTATAAATAAAAGTGGAAATTGAAAGTCACATGCATCGTATTTTAAAATAAATTAATAACTCATCCACTGTTTATTCTTTTAAATAATACATGGGAATCGTCTTTCCTGCAGCAGTCTATATGCAAATAGAAGTAGTACTATCAGTGGGAGATCAATCTCCAAAGATGCAAACAGAATAATGTTGCTGATAGTCATCATCATCATCACACCAACTCTCCAGCACCCGCAAGAGATATTCCTCTCGACCTGCATTCGTACCTGCAGCGGTATCCGCATCTACTTGAGTCACAGTTACGCAACTCGCCCGTACTGTGCTCAGCCTGCGTTTGTCTGTCCCTTCCCCGTAAAGCCTCTCCAGGCGTAAGGAATCATAAGTCGAAGCTAAGCAAAAAACTTAAGGACGTTTGCAGGGTTTTTCAGGAGCTCTTGCACTGCTGCATTTAGATAGTGCACTTAGTGCATATCACGGTGTGCGCCTACTGTCCATGCTTAGTTGACACCTACGTAATGTAGAAGTGCGGCTATGTTTACAGGGAAGGCAGAAATATCCGCAGAGGAGCACTGTTCAAATGTGAAAACATCACATCAACGTCACAACCTCCAACCACTTTAGCTCCACCCCTTTCATTAAATAAAATGTTTCAGTATTGCTCCTGAAATACGCAGCTTAGCCTAATTTCTGACTTAAATTATTCATGAGGGTGAGGGGGTGTCAGGACCATCGTTAGTATATGTATCACTTTCTGTGTTTAAATCTTTATATTACAATGGGCAAAGAAATGTGATTCTTAAACGATGCGCGTACCCTAAATACTATGGGATAAGACCTAAACTCCGCCAATTCAGAGTTGGTGCACAAATGATGTCCTTTTGTTGAGTGGGAAGGCCTGTGAGCTCTCTCTCACAAATAGAAAACACATTAAATAAAATCTAAAATAAAATAAATTTCCCTATGCTCCCATATCTTTCACTTAAAAACTCTTACTCCGCAAAACAAAATATTAGATTTGCACATCTCTGCAAAATAATGTTCACCGTTGCACTTAGCCCGTACTTAACAAGGAATGTCCTCACTCTATACAACCCTTCCCATTGGCCAGGACTTTTGTGAATATCTAAGTCCTCTGCTGAAATTGAGGCGCACAGCACCACCAAAGAGAATATTATTTTTTATAAACAAGGCGTTTGTGGCCACAGTTGGGAAAGTGTGCAAATGGCCACAGTTGAAGAGAAGTGTGTAAGTAGACATAGTTGGAGAAAAGTGTATAAGTGGCCATTGTTGAGAAAAGTGTGAAAGTGGACATAGTTAGAGAAAAGTGTGAAAGTGGTCACAGTTCAGAAAAGTTTATAAGTGGCCATTGTTGCAGAAAAGGGTGCAAGTGGCCACAGTTGCGTGATTCTGACACTTACGCCTGCCTGCGTCTGGAGAGGCTGAATGGGGGAGGGTGTTCTAACGTTGTAAGTGGCCATAGTTATGAAAAGTGTGCAAGTGGCCATAGTTGGAGAAAGTGTGTAAGTGGCCATACTTATAGAAAAGTGTGTAAGTAGCCATGGTTGTGAAAAGTGTGCAAGTGGCCATAGTTGGAGAAAGTAAGTGGCCATACTTAGATAAAAGTGTGTAAGTAGCCACAGTTGGAGAAAGTGTGTAAGTGGCCATACTTAGATAAAAGTGTGTAAGTAGCCACAGTTGGAGAAAGTGTGTAAGTTGCCATACTTAGATAAAAGTGTGTAAGTGGCCATACTTAGATAAAAGTGTACACAGATGGTATAAAAGAGATAATGCAGAGTTAGCCGCAAAATAGGAGTAAAGTACTCTTAAAACAGAGCATAGAAAACTAGCGTGTTTTCTCCCATATGCAGAGCCGGGCTCATCTTGAGATACTTCCACCTCTGCATCAGCCTCTGGTTCACGACAAGTCCTCAGTTGCACCAGCTGTAAAAGCCAGGCCTCCTAACAGGTATTTACGCATGTTTCTGCAGCTCTGCATGAGCCACATTTGCATAAAACCCAACTTTAATGTACTTGGCCAACGTTAGAACACCCTCCCCCGTTCAACCTCTCCAGATGCAGGCAGGCGTAAGTGCCAGAATCACGCAAGGCTACATAGGGGCCAATGCGTGTGTCCACTTTCTGAGCATGTGCAGAGCGATTTCACGCTATATACGCTACTGGTATATGTCCCACGCTGCACCAAAGTGGGCATGTGACTACATTTGGAGAAGAGTTTTTACATGGCTTCAGTTGGGAAAAAATGTGTATATGACAACAGTTGGAGAACAGTTTACATGTGGTTACAATTTGTGTTCTTGTGTAGACACCAGAGCCGCAACTAGGGTGGTGCGGGCGGTGCCGTCGCCCAGGGCGCAAGCCCAAAGGGGCGCAGCAGCCGTACGCTACCTAGCTCTGTTGTCAGTGATAAGAAAAGCCAGTGATAAGAAAAGCCTTTGACTTCCGCATGTGCGTTCCACAGACAGGAAGTTCGGCATTTGCGTTCCAAATACCGAACTTCCTGTCTTGGGAACGCACATGCGTTCCACTGCAGAAGTCAAAGGCACATCTTGACTGAAAGGCTCCGCTGCCATGCACCGCTGCGTCGTGTCTGCACTCTCCTCCAGTTTCTGCTGTTTTTCCCCTCCCGTGTCTGCAGGTCCTCATATGGAGGGTAAATAACATTGTTTTTTGATATCTCTCTCTCGTCAGAAAACATGAACGTATTCAGCATAAAAGCTACACACTTTGTTGACAGCATTCCTGTTATTAAAAATTGATCTTATGTTTTTTAACCAAATAATAGTTTCCTGCTTTTGTTTCTGTTGTCTGGATTGGCCTATCACCCAACACATGCACCTAAACTGATCATTTTTCCACTAGAAATGTTTGTTCTGATTGGTTCGGTCTCATACAATCACACTTTGTTGAAATGTTCACTTTTGGGGTTTTTTCAGTTCAATTCATTTTGCAAAGTAGGCACTTTTTAGAAAGATTTAAACTCAGTTTACAAACTTGCACTCCATATGCACGTGCAATTGCTGTTTTGTGTGTGTTCTTTTTTTTGTTTGATATTTTTAACCGGACATTGGTGACCTTCAAAACTAACTGGAGTTTATTGGGACTTTGAGGCACTTCAGCTAGCCACACCCACACATTAGGTTGGCCATACCTACTTGTCAAATGCCACTCCCACATAGAAGGGGGCACCGGTGCCCTGTCTCACCCAGGGCACTAAAATGTCTAGTTACGGCACTGGTAGACACCACAGCAGAATAGTTGGTACATCTGTATCATCAATCAAACAAGATTGGGCAAAGTGCTGGTGAGATCTTTATCCCAATCCCAGAGATAGATGGATTATTCCTATAATAGTGTCCTAAATACATCACACTGGCTAAAATTCCATTTCACCAGTGTTTAACCACTAATAAAACTTCTACAAAGTCATCTAGTACAATCACTCATCAGCACTTTGATTTAATCATAAACAGAAAATATTGCTTGCAGCCCTTTTCATTTAAAGCCCTTTTAATTTCTGTACACCCGGCTCCAGATGAGGTATAGCCTGTCATTATTATGCATTTACTGCCATTTCAGACACTTCCCAAGTTTTACATGAGTGTTTAACTGCTAATTGAGCACATTTACAGTATGTTCCGAGATCCAAAGTCGTTTAACCTGCAGAAGTTGTCTCGAAGTTACTTTAACACAAATCCAAAAGTCTCTGATTTTGTCTTGCAGTGATGATATAAATATTTTATTCCAAATTTCACTATATTTGCCTGGTGCAAATATATATGTATATATATATATATGTACATTCCTACTGTGCTAGTGAGTTTTATATTACAATGAAATCATCTTATTAAAAGGTTACATGGATAGCAGATTCCCCGAGGCAGCGGAGTTTAACATCTGTTAATGTCTGATCGTGCTTAATGTCATTTTTATATAGGCATACAGCACAGGATATTAACTAACACTTGATAAATTAACATTCTGGCTATAAATAAGTTTCAAAAAATATTGTCCGTGTACAAGACACAAATGAAATATGTGGGATCCATACATCAAGAGAGAATAGTTTATTGTAATGAATTAAACCTGGAATCTCAGGCTTTGAGTGAGGAAATGAAAGTGTGGAGAGTCAGATTACCATGTTACAGTATCGTAGGGATCTCAAGGGGAAAATTAGTCAGAATTCCCTCTAGAAATCCCTCTAATTAAACAGTTCCAGTTGGAGAGTTGTGTCGTGTTCTATAACCCGGCACATCTGTAGCATTTTAAAGATAAGTGCACCTCAAGAACAATAGCTAACGCAGCTCTTACACCGTGTAAATCTGTAAAATTTCATGTTTTATGGGTGATATATGTTCTTCATTATAGTGCCTGAATACCAGTGAAAATAGGGACCACAGCTTGTACTGTACATTGAAGCATTTTCGGGAAGTATATATTATTTTGTTTCCTAGGAAGTATGGTGATATAATCTCAATAATTTAATTTAAACATTTTGGTCCTGATTCATTAAGGAACTTAAATTAAGAGGTTTCTTACTTCAGTCTCCTGGACAAAACCATGTTACAATGCAAGGAGTGCAAATTAGTATTCTGTTTTGCACATAAGTTAAATACTGACTGTTTTTTCATGTAGCACACAAATACTTGATAGCATATTTGTACACTGAAATTTGAAGTTGATATTTGTGTGCTACATGAAAAAACAGCCAGTATTTAACTTATGTGCAAAACAGAATACTAATTTTCACCCCTTGCATTGTAACATGGTTTTGTCCAGGAGACTTAAATAAGAAACTTCTTAATTTAAGTTCCTTAATGAATCAGGCCCTTTATGCTATTCACTCATTCTGGTAAAGAGAGATCGAGTCAGATTTCTGATACTGGAAAATGGGCTGTACCAATACATCACAGGGAGGGGAGATTAAATTGTAGGGTACAAAGCCACTTTAGAAATTGAGTTTCCAAGTTATAATATTTCATATTTCAGTAAAGCTCAATTTTAAAAACATATAACACGGATCGTTAGGTATCGTCGGGATATCGGAGAAAACACAGAGATATTAAAGTTTTATAGACTTTTCAAATTGGTAGAATCTGTCTCATCTCAGGATAATCAATGTCTCAATTATTCAAAAGGGGCATTAATAAAGATGATCTAAAAGTTTCTCCACCATCAGACGACTTTAACTTATTTATATATTTTTATTGTTTGAGGGTACTTCTACTGAAGTGATTACTTAATCTTTGTGGCTTCGTTCTGTGTTTTTCAGAAAAGCCTTTATACTAGCTTGGCAGAGCTGGAAATAGCAATAAACTGCTCCGCACTGGCGTAACCTACGGAGTCGCAGTCACGATCTTTAGTCCTTGGGTGGCCTATGCTGTGGACATACTCTAGCATGCCCCACCATCATTGGACTTTTACAGCCTGTAATTAGTAGCTGCAATGGTCATTGTTAGGGCCATGGACCACCGGCTCCTGCTCCTGTGTTTAAATTACAAAGGATTCATACTAGGTGCTGTGTGTACAGGCATGGAGACTGAGAGCTTTCACGTTGACAGTGCCTATAATGGAGAACTAACTGTAACCATGAACTAGCACAGTGCCTGTAATCATGAACCAACTATAACCAGGAACTAGCACAGTGCCTGTAATCATGAACCAACTGTAACCAGGAACTAGCACAGAGCCTGTAATCATGTACGAACTGTAACCAGGAACTAGCACAGTGCTGTAATCATGAACCAACTGTAACCAGGAACTAGCACAGTGCCTGTAATTATGAACCAACTGTAACCAGGATCTAGCACAGTGCCTGTATCCATGAACCAACTGTAACCAGGATCTAGCACAGTGCTGTAATCATGAACCAACTGTAACCAGGAACTAGCACAGTGCCTGTAATCATGAACCAACTGTAACCAGGAACTAGCACAGTGCCTGTATACATGAACCAACTGTAACCAGGATCTAGCACAGTGCTGTAATCATGAACCAACTGTAACCAGGAACTAGCACAGTGCCTGTAATCATGAACCAACTGTAACCAGGAACAAGCACAGTGCCTGTATCCATGAACCAACTGCAACCTGGAACTAGCACAGTGCTGTAATCATGAGCCAACTGTAAACATGAACTAGCACAGTGCCAGTAATCATGAACCAACTGTAACCAGGAACCACCATAGTGCCTGTAATCATGAACCAACTGTAACCAGGATCTAGCACAGTGCCTATAATCATGAACCAACTGTAACCAGGAACTAGCACAGAGCCTGTAATCATGTACGAACTGTAACCAGGAACTAGCACAGTGCTGTAATCATGAACCAACTGTAACCAGGAACTAGCACAGTGCCTGTAATTATGAACCAACTGTAACCAGGATCTAGCACAGTGCCTGTAATTATGAACCAACTGTAACCAGGAATTAGCACAGTGCCTGTAATCATGAACCAACTGTAACCAGGAACCAGCACAGTGCCTGTAATCGTGAACTGACTGAAACCAGGATCTAGCACAGTGCCTGTAATCATGATCTAACTGTAACCAGGAACTAGCACAGTGCCTGTAATCATGAACTAATTGTAACCAGGAACTAGCACAGTGCCTGTAATCATGAACTAATTGTAACCAGGAACCAGCACAGTGCCTGTAATCGTGAACTGACTGAAACCAGGATCTAGCACAGTGCCTGTAATCATGATCTAACTGTAACCAGGAACTAGCACAGTGCCTGTAATCATGAACTAATTGTAACCAGGAACTAGCACAGTGCCTGTAATCATGATCTAACTGTAACCAGGAACTAGCACAGTGCCTGTAATCATGATCTAACTGTAACCAGGAACTAGCACAGTGCCTGTAATCATGAACTAATTGTAACCAGGAACTAGCACAGTGCCTGTAATCATGATCTAACTGTAACCAGGAACTAGCACAGTGCCTGTAATCATGAACCAACTGTAACCAGGAACTAGCACAGTGCCTGTAATCATGATCTAACTGTAACCAGGACCTAGCACAGTGCCTGTAATCGTGAACTGACTGTAACCAGGATCTAGCACAGTGCCTGTAATCATGAACTAATTGTAACCAGGAACTAGCACAGTGCCTGTAATCATGATCTAACTGTAACCAGGAACTAGCACAGTGCCTGTAATCATGAACCAACTGTAACCAGGAACTAGCACAGTGCCTGTAATCATGATCTAACTGTAACCAGGACCTAGCACAGTGCCTGTAATCATGATCTAACTGTAACCAGGACCTAGCACAGTGCCTGTAATCATGATCTAACTGTAACCAGGAACTAGCACAGTGCCTGTAATCATGATCTAACTGTAACCAGGAACTAGCACAGTGCCTGTAATCATGAACCAACTGTAACCAGGAACTAGCACAGTGCCTGCAACCATGAACCAACTGTAACCAGGAACTAGCACAGTGCCTGTAATCATGAACCAACTGTAATCAGGAACTAGCACAGTGCCTGCAACCATGAACCAACTGTAACCAGGAACTAGCACAGTGCCTGTAATCATGAACCAACTGTAATCAGGAACTAGCACAGTGCCTGCAACCATGAACCAACTGTAACCAGGAACTAGCACAGTGCCTGCAACCATGAACCAACTGTAACCAGGAACTAGCACAGTGCCTGTAATCATGAACCAACTGTAATCAGGAACTAGCACAGTGCCTGCAACCATGAACCAACTGTAACCAGGAACTAGCACAGTGCCTGCAACCATGAACCAACTGTAACCAGGAACTAGCACAGTGCCTGCAACCATGAACCAACTGTAACCAGGAACTAGCACAGTGCCTGCTACCATGAACATGCATCTCTGCCAGCAGTAAAATTGCTATTCTGCTACTTTATGTATCAAGTGTACGCCATTCCTCTAAGGTTGCAAACTTGCTTCGGCAGGGTAATCATTAACTTACGTTTCACGTCATTATATGTCAATTCTTTGTATCACGATCCTCTCAATGTACAACTCTGTGTAATATGTTGGTGCTTTGTAAATAAAAATATATTAATAATGAAACCCACATTATTGGATGTGAGATGAAGGTTGATTTATTGAATAATTCTCAACATTGGACCACTAATTTAATTTTTGCCTAATTGATTCACAAATATTTGCTTGCTTAATGACAATAAGGTGTTTTAAAATTATAAAATGTTGACTATAATAAACATTGTTCACATATTTTATTAAACTTGTTGCTCAGAAACAATGTTAAAATACCATTTTTATCACCTCAATGTTCCAAAACTAATTAAATGTTTTTTAATTCATATATCCCGACTAACAATAATATGATCTGCACTGTTATTCATTTTACTGCTGCCCTCTATTTGAAAAACAACTTTAACAGTTATTAGTTTTTACAAAGCAGTAAGAGTTAATATTTTGCAGAAAGTTGCACTGCGTCAACAAGGTAAAATATAGTTTAGGATTCGCAACAACTTCCATTGTTGTAAACAGGGAGGGGGCTGTGAGAGCCCAGACTTCTATCTTTTCAAACAGAATCGATACATATCAGATTAAATCTCCAGCCCACAAGTGAATAAATTAGAAACAACTTTAAGGCTTTGTTCACCTTCAGATAACTTTAAAGCTGGCTACACACTACAGGTTTTTCCCAACCAATTATCGTGGCAATCACACGATAAACGACTGTTAGGTCTGATATCGCATTAGTGTGCGCTCCCACGATCATATTTTATCCTACTTTCAGGCGTTGGTAAAAACTTTACAGATCTTGCATCTGCAGTCATTTTCTGTAGTGCAGTGGTCAGGGAACAGGGGTAAATTACCCCAAAAAATGAAATTCCTGGGGTTAATGCTGCCGATTCACATGCTGTCAGCTGGATTGTAGACCCCTTTAAATGTGAAATTGCTGTTGTACCAGAAGAGCCTCAAGGGTTGGCAGAGGCGCTTCTTGAGCTTCGATGCAATAATGAAGCACGTATTGCATTTGAAAACAAATCAGATCTGTCATATTTTTGGATGTCAACAGCTGCAATGGCATTCAAAATTGCACGAGGAGGCAGTCAAAAAGTTGTTGCCTTTTGCAACAACCTACCTTTGCGAACAAGGATTTTCCACTCTAACAAACATAAAATCAAAGCAGAGAAATCGATTGGACGCTGAAGACTGTATCCAAATTGCTCTGACATCAAAATGCCCCAATATTGATGCTCTCGTATCAAAAAAGGAGCAACATAATTTCTCCAAAACCTGAAGTTTTGAAGTTGAAGCTTTCACAGAAATTTTGAATAGATTCAATAAAATGTTCAATTCAATAATTAATAATATAGGATTTCCTTCCTTTCAAATCAAGGGGGTAATGTCAGCGTTTCTAAATATATTTTGGGGTAAAAGGTAAAAAAGTTCCCTGACCCCTGCTGTAGTGTGTACCCAGCTTTATTTAGGCTGGGTACACAGTACAGAACATTTCTCCTGATCTGACCACGTTAGCGATTTTACCAACGACTGGAAAAAAAAGCCCCGATCAGCGTGTCGTTTCATGTGTACACACTAAACACGTTTTACAAGATTTACCTTCAGATCTGTGCTCTTCATCTGTCATAACCATCAGCTGAAAATATGGTGACTCTGCACCCTCCATAGAGATCTATGGACACTGCCGGTCCTGAGTGCACACACACTGCAGAATTGGAACAACATCGTTCCATCGTTGAAGAAGATTTTTAGTCCAGTTTAAAAATCAAATCAAATGATGCGATGTACTTTGGAACGATAATCGTTCATCGTTGAAGCGTATACTAATGCGATATAGGGCCAAACGGTCGTTTATCGTGTGATTGGCCTAATAACCAGCTGAAAAACCTGTAACATGTAACCAGCCTTACTGTGCTGGAGACCTCTGCTCAAGTTTCAGTGTCAGATTCTTGTTATCTAGACCAGCCATAGTGTCTCCCAGGGGCGACCTGGGCCGGGGGGCAGTGGGGCCGCTCTGTCTAACCACTGACATCCCCGTCCCCGGATGCAATTTTTCCTCATTATTACCGGTGGCTGCATCACATGACACGCGATGCGGCCGCCTGTGCGCCCCCCGGGCTGAAACTTGTCAGCCCGCGCCTGGTGTCTCCCTGCATTATAGGCACCAAAAAGTAGATTGCAATCTGAATTTGGCATGGAAAATGTGCACGAATATTTCTCTTTTATATTGTTACGGTTCTGATGCCTTAGTCAGTATTTACACAGGCTTACCTAGGGCGCGGAGTCTAACGGCCTTCCGGTCTTTACCAAGAACCACTGCAAGGTAGGGTGGACTTTGCTGCCGAAGAACCGCAGGTCGCGGCCCCCAGGTTAGCCTACTGACGTAAGGGAGAAGGCTCTAAGTGATGGGTAGTCAAACAGGCAATTTGGCAAGGTGATGCAAATACAGGCACTAACCGTGAATTCCAGGGTCTGGAGATCTGGAGCGGAAACCGGTGATACACGGAGTCAGTTGTGTGCATAGCAGGAGATGAATCCAGAGGAGTAGAAACACAGCTGGGTCGGTACACAGGAGGTCATCAGGTATACGGTGCCAGAGGGAAATCCAGAGAGTTGTCAAGAACACAGCCGAGTCGGTACACGGGATGGTCAGTCCAATTCACGGTGCCAGGGATAAAGCCAAAGAGTAGTCAGGTCACAGCCAGGTTGGTACACAAGAGTCTAAGGAAACATAGGAGTACACAGGGAGCAGGATCACAGGAGTCAGGTACACAGGAAAAGGTAGCCAGGAACAGGAAACACATTGCTCTGACACAGGTAGCGTGTCAGAGCAGAGTAGATATAGAGATTTGAATTCCCCGCCCAGGAGTCACATGACTTGACGCTGGGAGAACCAGGAAGTGCGGGGGCGCCATCGGAGGACAGCGCTGAACTGCCGGAGCGGACACAGCTGCCAGACAACGCTGACAGCGCAGCGGAGCGGGGAACAGGTAAGATCATGACATATATGTGTTATGATGAATACAACATGTTTTACAAAAATTTTTATAGAGCCCCCTAGTTTATGGCAAGCCAGAAATTAACCATAATGAAGTTTGGGAAAGTCAGACCTAAACCGTGCTATAATCTCAAGTGTTAAACACCACAAATGGTCATATCAGGTATAAAAAAAGAGCAACCTTGCAGGTCATTTGTCATTTTCTACCATTAAGTACCTATTTTTGAGCAAATGCGTCTATTTTAATTGGAAGCACAAAGATCTGCACATAAAGCTGGCAGCTTCTATGGGGCGGGTACAAAACATAGCATCTAAGTGGCGGAGATAGTGTGTTTACAGGGATGTTCCCTCGTTAGCTGTTGACAGAGTCTCTTCTTCCCCACAACAGAACTGGGTATTTTTTACAGATTTTCAGGAGGTGCCAGTAATCGTGAGTCATCTTTTACTTTGAAAGGGACGACTGTTCTACTCAAAAGACGCATTTGATGTGGGAATAGAAACATAGAATTTGACAACAGATAAGAACCGTTTGGACCTTCTAGTCTGTCCATTTTTTATTAACATATGGTAACCTCCAACCCTATTTGGTCCTTTAATCTTTGTAAGGATATCTTTATGTCTATCCCAAGCATGTTTACATTGCTCTACTGTATTAGCCTCTACCACCTCTGATGGGAGGCTATTCCACTTATCCACTACCTTTTCTGTGAAGTAATTTTTCCTCACATTTCCTCTGAACCTACTTCCCCCCAGTGTCAGTACATGTCCTCGTGTTCTAATACTTCTCTTCCCCCCCCCCCAGTGTCAGTACATGTCCTCGTGTTCTAATACTTCTCTTCCCCCCAGTGTCAGTGCATGTCCTCGTGTTCTAATACTTCTCTTCCCTCCAGTGTCAGTACATGTCCTCGTGTTCTAATACTTCTCTTCCCCCCAGTGTCAGTACATGTCCTCGTGTTCTAATACTTCTCTTCCCCCAGTGTCAGTACATGTCCTCGTGTTCTAATACTTCTCTTCCCCCCAGTGTCAGTACATGTCCTCGTGTTCTAATACTTCTCTTCCCTCCAGTGTCAGCACATGTCCTTGTGTTCTAATACTTCTCTTCCCCCCCAGTGTCAGTACATGTCCTCGTGTTCTAATACTTCTCTTCCCCCCAGTATCAGTACATGTCCTCGTGTTCTAATACTTCTCTTCCCTCCAGTGTCAGTACATGTCCTCGTGTTCTAATACTTCTCTTCCCCCCCAGTGTCAGTGCATGTCCAAGTGTTCTAATACTTCTCTTCCCCCCAGTGTCAGTACATGTCCTCGTGTTCTAATACTTCTCTTCCCCCCCAGTGTCAGTACATGTCCTCGTGTTCTAATACTTCTCTTCCCCCCCAGTGTCAGTGCATGTCCAAGTGTTCTAATACTTCTCTTCCCCCCAGTGTCAGTACATGTCCTCGTGTTCTAATACTTCTCTTCCCCCCAGTGTCAGTACATGTCCTCGTGTTCTAATACTTCTCTTCCCCCCAGTGTCAGTACATGTCCTCGTGTTCTAATACTTCTCTTCCCCCCCAGTGTCAGTGCATGTCCAAGTGTTCTAATACTTCTCTTCCCCCCAGTGTCAGTACATGTCCTCGTGTTCTAATACTTCTCTTCCCCCCAGTGTCAGTACATGTCCTCGTGTTCTAATACTTCTCTTCCTTTGTAGAATGTTTCCCTCCTGCACCTTGTTATAATCCTTGGTATGTTTGAAAGTTTCTATCATGTTCCCCCGTTCCCTTCTCTGCTCCAAACTATACATATTAAGATCTTAAGTCTTTCCGGGTAAGTTTTGTGCTGTAGGCCACGCACTATTTTAGTTGCCTTTCTTTGTACAGTCTCTAATGTATTTATATCCTTCTGGAGATACGGCCTCCAGAACTGTACACAGTATTCTAGATGAGGCCGTACCAATGACCTATACAGTGACATTATTACTTCTTTCTTTCTGCTACTGATTCCTCTCCCTATACAACCAAGCATCTGACTTCCTCAATGCTTTGTTACATTACTTACCGATATGCTGATTATTATGCACACACAAACTTACGCAGAAGAAAAACACAAAAGTGACACATTTACTAAAGACAGTCCTGTTGATCTATCAATCTCATGATTAATTAAAAACATACATAAATCGGACAGTGTTTTAGAAGAGAAATGTAAAAAGTTTAATTTAATGACGGTAGCTGGTAAATTTCAGGATGGACTTAAATGTTTACTTATTAAACCACGACGGATCCAGAATTCTCAACAGGTTGCTTGTGAGTCTTTCTCCCTAAGAAATTATATATATATATATATATATATATATATATATATATATATATATATATATATAAATATAAAAGAAAATTAATCTGATAAAGGCTTTTGCCATTTTCAATTGTACTGATGGGATATTGTAGTTCAGAGTTAAAAAGCGACACAGAGTGAATTATTGTAAAGCAATGAACTACCTCTCAGTCTACAGCAATCAAATAGACAGCACTCACAGCTCGAAATTACCGCGGCTTTTTATTCATCCACAGTTTCGTGTACTAAACCCCTTTACAGCCCCCCCTTCGCCCTCCGCACTGCTGAAAAAAGCACTCACATTTATTTGGCGAAATTAAATCCGAGTCCGCAAGGGCCTGTTTCTCACTTACCGGTATTAAATTAAATTAATTTTCTGTTGCAGTACAGAAAGACAAACTTTTCAAAATGTTACATTCATAAAACTGTGACAAGAGCAAAAGGACAACAGACTTTCTTTTTAAGATTTAATGTCATTTCCAGGCTACCCCTTTTCTCAGTATTTTTTAAAATGCCACATACATTCTTCATCTTTTACAGCATAAGGGCCGGCCATATTTTCCATAAAGTTAGGTTTTTATCTTGCAAATTAAAATGGGCAGAATGACCTATCTCTAATACGGAAAAAAATCTCTCTTGGAAACGTAGGACTGAAGAACAAAGTTCAGCTGTTTTACATTGGAAGAATGAAGCGTATTGTCATTAAAAATATAGAACTTTTTGACAATGACATATAAGAAAGCCTGTGTATTAGTGAGCAAAATAATATACCACTCCTTGAAATAACTGTGTTTATGCTGCATTCAATATCCAGCGTGGTGGCTGTTTTATCCTCTATAGAAAGCTGGCCTTGACTAGGAAGGTGGTGTGTCTTTGGCGGTCAATTACATGGTGCAAATTGGCCTCTCTGCTGGCGCTCTGCACCTTCGCTTGTGTCTCTATATCTAGGTTTCCTAGCAGAGATCATGGGTTTTCTGAACAACATGGCGGCATTAACGGAGGAACTGAAGTTAGAGGCTGTGTTGGGGCGGATTTAGGATGCCTCTAGTACAGAGTAGGGGTGCCAGCCTCAGCAATGGCAGATCAATGAAAAAATCAAGATTGTATTTTGCGGAGTGAGATTATCAAAATTAGATAAATGGGTGGAGTGCATTTTTGGGAATGTTCTTTACTGTGCAAGGCACACAGACGTTTACATTCTGCAAAAGGACTTTTTGTACTCACACAGAGCTGGCAAAGATTTAATCTGGTCCTAAACCTTTAATGGGAAACATTCAAGCTTCAAACACCTTAGAGTTCCGTGCGTATTAGAGACAGTCCCAATGTCCCCCCACTCTCATGATTACTTGAACCCAATGAAGCTAAACCATGCAGTATTTTAGGAGAACAAAAATTTAAAGTTTAATGGATGAAGTGGAAGGATGTGAAGTTTACACTTTTGTACAGATCATGTGTGGAGATGTCTTCAGAGGAAGGAAAGGAAACCGAGTAGACCAATCTCAAGTAACCAGAAAATTAAATTGTGGATGGAAGCTGAGAAGCCCAAGGTTCCAAAACTTTATTAAAAGATTTATAGGAGTTACGGGTACTATGATACTATGTAGGAGTTATGCCAGATGGTGTGTAGTCGGTGAGACAATATGTCGAAATAGTTTATTGTGGTGTTTTGTAGCTGTTGTGTGTAACTTTTGTGTAGAGCAAATCAGTATGAATGTTTCATTAGTAAGCAAGTGGGAAGATGATTTGGCTGATCGCTAAGTCTAAGAGGCTTTGGAATATTACACTAAAGTTTCTAAAACTTCTTGTACACCGATTCTGTCTTCTCCCACCGTTTTGCAGAAATGTTGTTGGCATTACGGAAATGGAATAGCAAGGACAGAAAGGGTCAATATAAATGAGCACCAGCAGGGTTTTGCCGTTCTGTTACATCAGGGAATGATAATGAAGCAGATTCACAAGATAAGACGTTTTTGAATACACACAACACATGTTGGTTTTTATTATGGATGTTTGCAGATAATACATATACAGTTTTGAGAAACGTTCCGTGCTCTTTGGTTAGGATCTCGCGTATTACTGTATCTCTCATGTCATGTCTTAGATGCAGGAAGTTATACAGCTTCGCCAGCCTTGGAATACATACGGTCGTATTTATCAAAAAGCGGGATAGATGTGAAGATATTTTGGAAGTCCTGCGGAAAATGAAATAATATATTTTTATTTGTTATTTGACTATTTTATTTTGCGTTTCATTCCTTTAAAAGGTCAAAATGCCTTAACTACAAGTGGAAAAAGAGAAAACTCTATGTGATCATGTATACACAATACCTGTATATGAAGTGTTTAAAATGAAGATGCGTGCAACCGACCGTATAGGAACATACAAATGACAAGAAAAGGACAAGGAAAACTGTTATATAAGCTCAGCACACTGGCAAAGAGAAACAAATCATTACTTTATTAGGTACATGCTATACGGCCACTTCTCCTACTGCCTTCATTGTAAAACTATCAAATTTCATTCACATACATTCTCAATACCGCCACTTCTAAATTTCCACTTCAACCACTGTATACATTATCTATAATATAAATGTCTAGTGGCGTGTGTTAGTCTGTCTGTGTGTGGAAAAAATAAAACCAAGCTGCAGCGCCACCTGCTGGGCGGAGTTATACACTGACCTACTAAATTCTTAGTGTGTGTGGGAAAAAAAATTCAGAAAGGGCTGAAATTTGGTATACTAAGATGTTTTTAATTTGTTAATTTAATTTGTTAATTGTTAAAAGTGTTTATAAAGATTTAAAAAAATATATATATTTCTTGAAGGAGAAGTGACAGTTGGGAGTGGTTGGTGGTTGCCGGGGGTGACAGTGGGGAGTGGTTGGTGGTTGAGGCCTGGGCTATGGCCCAAATGCATGACAAGAACCTTTTTAATACCTTAAGTAGCTTGATTTGACTAGAATGCATGAGTATCATGCACGGGTTAACTTGTATGTATATATATATATATATATATATATATATATATATACACATACATATATCATTAATGAATGTTGATGTAAAATGATCCAGGACTAATATCTGTACAAATGTATGAAAAAGTCTCAAAAAGCCCTTCAACAATGACACAGATCATGGCCAAAATATAACAACAATATAAAAGAAACCCACATTCAAGTTCCAGTGAAAAATCCAGTATATCTAAAATTAATGAATTAGGACATAAAAATAAAAGATTTATAATACTATTAACAACAAGATCTCTGAACTGGAGGCATTTGAGATAACATGGTGATCATGGTGCAGGAAGGCACAAATCATGTCCTGACGCTGGGTTCTACCGGCTCCTCTGTCTGGTTCAGGATAAGGGGGATTAGTAGACTCTCTCAGGAGTCCAGGGGATCACCCAGTACCACACATTCCAGGACTGTTCACAAGTATGAGGAAAATTGGTGTAAAATCCATAAAAGTATAAACACAAGCTGAACTTTAAGTAAAATAATGGAGAACGGATCATAGTATTTTTAGCCTGTTGCACGACGAGTTTCACCATGAAAAATGTCCACATATGATGGGCTTTCCATTACAATAAAAAAAAAATCCATAAATAATAAAATGTGAACTAGAGAGAAAAAAAAGGTTAAAAAAATGTAGTTTGTGTAACGAAGCAGAAATAGGATTTTACAAATGACACTACAGTCATGGCCAAAAGTTTTGAGAATGACACAAGTATTGGGTTTCACAAACTTTGCTGCTTCAGTGTTTTTAGACCTTGTGTCAGATGGTTCTATGCTATACAGCGGAATTTAAAATAGCAGTTTTTTCTAAGTGCTAAAGACGGCATGTAGGGTTGGTAAACATATATAACACCTTTAATAAAACTGGCATTTTAAATCCCCCCTGAAAATTTATGGAGATTTTACAAAACCGGGGGGGGGGGGGGGGGGGGGGATGTAAAGGGGCAGCCTAATGCTTTAAAAGCACAAGGCACATCCACTGGGTGTGGTCACATCCCCATCGCAACTTGCCCGTGTCTCCTATGGTTGCAATGTAATTTTTCAGTCTGAACCAAAAATAATGCGACTCAAGCCTGAGAAACGCGTGAGGCACTGCATAAAATTGTAGACGCTACATAGAAAACGAGATTAAAAAAAATAGGAAGTTCGTATTATGAATTTTTCCCAGTTTCTTTAGTTATTCTGGAACAGAGTTAAGCACTTGACAACAATGACCGTCTTCTTTCCAAAAATGTAGCCTTTATTAAGATAAAAATGAAAGTCACAATACTGAATGCAGGTGCAGGTTTCATACACTAAACGCTAAGCCCATGTGTTATTGGGAAGCCGTTAGTGGGACAACTAGCTGACTGCCAAATGCGTTTCTTGGGATTTTATATTAGTCTTTGTACAGAGAGGCATTTTCAGCTGGAAGGAAGCCAGGTGCAGTCTCTGACCAAACTCAATATACGTAACAGTACACACTGATGTGTTAATCTTAGTGTGCCTCTGTGTGTTTGTGCGGTACATATTTACATTGTAAGCTCCGCTGTAATAGATAAGAATGATCAAACAATCTCTGTAAAGTGCTGTGTGATGAATGCAAATTGCGTCGTTTTGGTCTCTCCCACAGTGGCAAAATAACACTATTGCGGCATTGGGGTTGGGGCCAAATGATGCGATCCGCGATGGTCCGCCACCCCCCATACTTGCACTTCAACTACCCTCTCGGGATCTCAAATTTAGCATCTCAGTGGTAAAAACATGTTTCCTGGACCCAAAAATATGAATTGGATACGTTCCCTGGATCAATCTTCTCCTATAATGTTTTCTACTCATTATAGCTACAGATACAATTTCTTATAAGAAAGGCATTACATCTATTTTTAGATTCTTTGTGAATTGCCACCGCATGTGATAAGGAATTCAATAGCTTACACCCTGGCAGCAAAGAACTACTTTGAAATTTATACTTTCACACCTCCCATAGACACATCATGATGGGGGCATGGCCACATTGTGATGGGGTGGCCACACCCCCAGGGATGTGCCTAGATCTTCTGAAGACCTGGGCACTATCTTCGTGAAGTCTATTTGTCATCCCTGTGTCTCCAAAGGTTTCCTCCATTTCCCCCCCATAGTATCAACATCATCATCATCAGCTATTTATATGGCACCACTAATTCCATTGCGCTGTACAGAGAACTCATTCACATCAGTCCCTGCCCCATTGGAGCTTACAATCTAAATCCCCTAACATATACACACACAGACCGAGAGAGACTAAGGACAATTTTGATAGCAGCCAATTAACCTACCAATATGTTTTTGGAGTGTGGGAGGAAACCGGAGCACCCGGAGGAAAACCACACAAAAATGGGGAGAACATACAAACTCCACACAGATATGGCCATGGTCGGGGATCGAACTCATGAGCCCAATGCTGTGAGGTAGAAGTGATAACCACTAAGCCACCGTGATGCCCACACGGTATCTGGTTGCTTAGTGGTTCTGGATCCTAGCCACGGCTTAAATTGTGCTGTAATTCACAGGAACGCAGTTAAGACCCTTTTTAACCTTAAACTCTATAAAACTATATTATTATTATTATCATTTATTTATATAGCGCCACTAATTCTATTTAAATATTAATTTTAATGTCCTCCCAGCATATGTCATTTGTTGATTTCCACTTATTTTTCTTTTACCCCAGATGAACACTCCAGCTAAATTCTCCCAAAATGTGGGTGTTTGCGTTGGTCTACATGTTCTAGGGAAATTAGACTGTATGGCAAGCACTGATGTGAATGAAAAAACATTCTTTGTACAGCGCTGCGTAATATGCTGGCGATATATAAACAAAAAGTGATAATAATTGTGAGGTTCACTGTCTTTATAATTTAATACTATTATTGTTAAGAATACCCCCTGCCCAGCCAGCCCCTGGCAATGTATAATAAAAATCCCTTGCAATATTGCATGGGATTAACTATTAACAATGCTGTTAATGCAAATCAACAGGTTATATTATCCCAGAAATAGATTTAATTGGTTCTGCTATCGGTCACTTGCTCTCCCTACATAACAGAGAAATAACATCATTTTCCTTTACAACATGATCCAGCCATGTCAGGGTTAAGCCATAACCAAACCAACTGGTAATGAATGATAATTATCACGATTACCATAAGGAAGGTCCTAAACTGTCCAGTTTCTCTGCCAACAAGAGCAATTGACATCAATTTCCTGATTGTTTCCAGTAATTTCAACTAATTAATGCCCAGAAACATAAAGTGATATTTCTTATTCTCATAAATTCTAGCGGATTATGTAATATGACTCCTATCTCACCTTGTAAATGAAAGAGTTTTAATACCGAGCGCAATCTATGGAGAAGACGTGCTAGAGCAGTGTTGTGTTTTTATAGGCCGTCCCAGCAATTAACGGAGGCTCGATATGTTGTGGAAATATGCAGGTTACTATTAACTGAATGTATTATTTATTTTAAGACAGAAGTCTATGCTCATAGCACGCTGCAGAATATATGAGGGAGAAGTATTCTCCTGGCTAGTAAACTAAATTAATTTCAGTAAATTTACACATTACTTTACAGATAACAAGATTAATATAATATTATCACATCTAAATTAATTGACAGAAACAAGCCCAGCAAAAATGGATTTCACCCATATAAATATTTACTTACAGCTCATGTGTGATATATATGTATGTGTGTATATATATATATATATATATATATATATTTATTTATTTTTCTTTTTTTTTCTTTTTTTATATTTTGCTATAATAAATTTATCCAGCTTATTGAGCATGTGATGTTTCTCTCTCTCTCTCTCTCTCTCTCTCTCTCTCTCTCTCTATATATATATATATATATATATATATTGTAAGTAAGATCTAAAAATTTAAAATGTGTGCATAATATATATATATTATATATATATTTATATATATATATATATATATATATATATATATATATATAAAGAGGAATACTCTGCACTCTCCAAACACATGATTATTGTTCTAACTACCCTTCTATATTAAAAACAGGGAGTGTTAATAAGTAAATATATATATATATATATATATATATATATATATATATATATATAAATATATATGTATATATATATATATATATATATATATATATATATATATATAATTATGTATATATAACTGAAAAAAATAAATTGGACATATAAACTCTCTGATCATTTTCTTTATAGAATTTTTTTTAACATAAGCACTTGTGCCAATTACATGCTTTGCCTGTTGTGTTGCATTTTTGAATACAAATTACTTTGTTTCCATTGAAATAGACATATCACTGACTTTTTTTTATAAATATATCATTTTGTATATATTTTATTGGCGAAATCTTCATTTTAATAAATGTTACATTATTCCTTTTTAAAGAATTTCCTTAGTGACTTTTGATCAAGAAACCAAGAAAGTGATTTTTGCCGGATATAAAAAAAAGCGATTTCAAGACCCCCTGAAGAATATGAACTGATGACTTCTAAAATGCATTTAAACTTTTAAAATTTGTCAAGATTCCCTTGTCACACATGTATAAAAAGAAGCAATCACCCAAAATGGCAAATGGGAGAATTCTGCGCTTCAACAAAAATGTTAATTTATACCGCTTAATTAAATGTATGTGATTTAACAAAATAATGGAGCAATTGACCGATTCGACAAAAAATAAAAAGAATACTGGAAAGTTACTCAGTTAGGAAAGATAAATTCTAATAGTTTAGTAACAAAATTATAAATAAATGTATAATCAAGTTTGTTATATATATATATATATATAGAGAGAGAGAGAGAAAGAGAGAGAGAGAGAGGGAGAGAGAGAGAGAAAGAAAGAGAGAGAGAGAGAAAGAAAGAGAGAGAGAGAGAGAGAGAGAGAGAGAAAGAGAAAGAGAGAGAGAGGCGACAAAACTAATGGAGATTTTTTTCTGTCCTTTTTTTTTTTTTTTTAAGCTAATGTCTTAAGGGATATATAAATTTGCAAAAGTATATATGAACTCCAACTTCTACAGTGCCCTTGGTTCACGAATGATAGATGCAAGTAATGGAACGGCAACGTTGACCTCATCCTCTCAGCGTTGGAGAGAATCTCAATATTTTTACTTATGCGAGGTTTTCATTGTACAACTGCCCCCGTTGCCACGGCAACTGAGGGCCTTATGGCACACTCTAACCGTCGTCCTCACATTACGGCCACCCTGGAGAATGATTTTGTCTACAATTTATAGCATAAAACAGCTGGTAATTATGTGTCAGAGCATATGCTGACGAGAAGGCCAAACACACAGTTAAAGATTTAGCATCAAAGTTGGTGGCAGTTCCTCAAAGCTTATTTGCTGAGAAAAGTATGTCTGTTTTGTAATTAAATCTACAAAAATAAGTAGAGCTTTGTGAAATTTACAGATTGAGCAACAAGTTGTTGCTGTTTGCAGTACCCCTCCGGTCGCATTCACCCCCTTTAATGAATGAGAAAGTCACATATATATTTTTTTTCCCCGACATGACCAATTCACTGATAAGACATTACTTTAATTTCTTTTGCAATTGGTTAATTACTGCTGATAAAAAAATCAAATGTTCTCTCTCCTTTCTACTCTTCTCTGTACTCTATATCTTGCTCCTCTTGGGGTTGACCAGTAGGGGCACATTTACTTTTTCGTTCTTATCCAGATTATTGAAATATTGATAAACTCATGGGCTACATCAACGAAGTGGAACATGGCGGCAGTGTAAAATCCTCTCGGGTGGTGCCCATGAGTTTGCAGGCAAAGATGGCGGCAATTTCAGAGTAGATGAAGTTTCCACAGACCAAGGGGTGTAGTTGGGTGGAGCGAGATTGTGTCAGGCTAAGTATGAATCAGAGACACCAGTGCTCCTAGTTTTGTGGAGTAGCATAACACCATTATTTCATTTCGGTGACTAAGGTTATTGAAATAAGATAAAGGGTTGGGGTTTGAATTTAGAGAGTGCATTCTTTTCGTAAGTTCAACTTTGCAGAGATTAGCTTTTGTGCTATAATTTTAATGGACGGACTTTTCCTAGAAATGCTAGAAAGAATATAGACAGAAGTACTCTCACTCTCATGATTAATTTAGGCCACTGATGAACTCAGCAGTATTTTAGAAGCAAGTCTGAAAACTTTAAATTAATGATAAGGGTGGTTCTAAAGCAGTAGGAGAGTGAAATTTTGCATAAGGCACCTCTTCAGATTATTATGCCTGCCACAAACCTAGGCACATATCTAGTTGGTGGAGGTGTCTCCCAAGACTGTAGAGTAGACGTAGTTGAAGTGTTCTGGATGGACCATTTGGTGAGCTGGTGCAAAACCAAGACAATTTGCAGTGTCTGTGGGGTGTGCTTTGTACATTAGATCTTATGTATCTCTATAGTGAATCTTAAGTTTTAAGTTTCATTGATTCTGAGTATTGAATAAAAATTGGAAAACTCAAAAATTAAATGAAACCTACAATACAGAACTTTCTTGACTACACATATATATTTCATGCTTCATGGAATTATGTTGTTTTGGGCCCTATTTAGAGTTGGCCGCAAAAGTCACATGTGCAGTAAAAGAGAGAAAAATGTATTGTTATATGTTAACGTTACTTACAGTAGGGACGTGAACAAGTAAGTGTACAATATCCTAGAGATACGCCCTATTATATCTGTTGTGCCGGCCAAAGAGCTGCTGTAAAGCATGAGTCTTTACTGTGTATAAAAAAAATAATCAATAAATAAAATGTTTTTCTCTCCTAAAATAATTAACTAGTGGTATATCCTGTGGTATATGCACTGGTTACTGGTAATGCAAGTGGACAACTAGCGTGCGGTCCCCCTCCAAAAGCGTCACATGTTCTTGGTGCTCATCGTCTACACAATTCTTGGTGCTCATCGTCTACACTGCTATTGGTGCTCATCGTCTACACTGTTCTTGGTGGTCATCATCTACACTGTTATTGGTGCTCATTGTCTACACAATTCTTGGTGCTCATCGTCTACACTGTTATTGGTGCTCATTGTCTACACTGTTCTTGGTGGTCATCATCTACACTGTTATTGGTGCTCATTGTCTACACAATTCTTGGTGCTCATCATCTACACTGTTATTGGTGCTCATCGTCTACACTGTTCTTGGTGGTCATCATCTACACTGTTATTGGTGCTCATTGTCTACACAATTCTTGGTGCTCATCATCTACACTGTTATTGGTGCTCATTGTCTACACAATTCTTGGTGCTCATCATCTACACTGTTATTGGTGCTCATTGTCTACACAATTCTTGGTGCTCATCATCTACACCGTTATTGGTGCTCATCGTCTAAACAATTCTTGGTGCTCATCATCTACACAATTCTTGGTGCTCATCATCTACACTGTTATTGGTGCTCATCGTCTACACTGTTCTTGGTGCTCATCGTCTACACTGTTCTTGGTGCTCATCATCTACACTGTTATTGGTTCTCATCATCTACACTGTTATTGGTTCTCATCATCTACACTGTTATTGGTGCTCATCGTTTACACTGTTCTTGGTGTTCATCATCTACACAATTCTTGGTGCTCATTGCCTACACAGTTTTTGGCGATCACAATCTACACTCTTCTTGGTGCTTATCGTCTACAATATTTTTGGTAATCTTCATATACAATGTTTTTGGTGTTTATCATCCACATAGTTTTTGCAGCTTATTACGTAGAATAATAACTCTTTTTAACCTAAAATAATGAACTAGTGGTATATCCTGTGGTATATGCACTGGTTACTGGTAATGCAAGTGGACAACTGGCGTGGGGTCCCCCTCTAAAATCGACACATGTTCTTGGTGCTCATCGTCTACACTGTTATCGGTGCTCATCGTCTACACAATTCTTGGTGCTCATCGTCTACACAATTCTTGGTGCTCATCGTCTACACAATTCTTGGTGCTCATCGTCTACACTGTTATTGGTGCTCATCGTCTACACAATTCTTGGTGCTCATCGTCTACACAATTCTTGGTGCTCATCGTCTACACTGTTATTGGTGCTCATCGTCTACACTGTTCTTGGTGCTCATCGTCTACACAATTCTTGGTGCTCATCGCCTACACAATTCTTGGTGCTCATCGCCTACACAGTTTTTGACGATCACAATCTTCACTCTTCTTGGTGCTCATCGTCTACAATATTTTTGGTAGTTTTCATATACAATGTTTGTGGTGCTCATCATCGACGTTGTTCTTGGTGCTCATCATCCACAAAGTTCTTGCAGCTTATTACATACAATAATAACTCTTTTTAACCTAAACACAACAGTACAAATTGCAAAATGGTGAAATCTATAAGCAATTTGGCTACATGTGTGGCGGACAAATGTCACGGATCGGGCTGATCAGGTGAAGCTCCGAGAAACCACAGAGCATCTGGCACTTCTGCCATTGTAGGCCCTCCAATTCCAGTTCGGCTGATGACCTCACACATGCACAAATGAAGGTGAATTTTTCACAAGGACAAGTCAATACCAATCTGAACGGCTGATATTATTTATCTATAAGCATGAGGTCGCACAATACAAACTGTACACAGTGTTACTATTTATTCAGCAAGATTGTCGGCTTGTACATATTGTACAAACTACATCTGTAGTTTTATCTTTTCCTTAACAGAGCTTTCTGGAATATATTCAGCTCTGAGTCAAAGTACAAATTGTTATTCTTTTACAACTTGAATAAAAAAATGTACCCTCTATATCCTTGCATAGCAAATGTACAGTTGGGGTTTATGGAAAGGTGATGAACAGAGGGTGGGGTTAACACTGTATGCACTAAACTTTAAGATCAGCACTGCTGTACTGTACATTAGAACGAGCATACAAATAGTTATCCATAAAAAGGAAATCTTTATATATGTGATATTAAGATAATAAAGTGGATATTAAAAGGTACAGGACCCTCTAGCACTGAACATGTTTACTACTCAAAAAAGGTTTAGTTAGGTTGGTTACCAGTTACCAGATAAGGTTATATATGAAGTACCATTGTTCAGTCACACCCTCCCATTGCACTGCAGCTCTGTTAAAAAGTAAAATGGCATTAAGAGATTCCTAATTCCCTCCATCACAGACAGCTAAAGACACATCCTATATCTTTAGGACAGTGTCTTAATGGAACAGGAACATTAAAAATCTAAAAAGATGCACAGCATCAGTTATGCTTGAGGTGACATCACCGGCATGGCCGCCTGCCGCTGTGTAAGAATCGGCCAATCCCCAGCATGTACTAACCATTTCTGTTACCTTGGAAACAAATCAGACACTCACTTAAGCTCTGTATTTGTAGAATGATGTATGGTAGAGAAGCACCACCACCTAAGCAATGAATGTTTTGTTTAAGGTTTAGATTCTCAACTTGTAAAACCTGCACCTCTAGAAGGATTGAATGGACAGTCCAGCCTGTTCCATCTATTTCAATATTAGTTTCCTGCATTATTTATAAAAGGTATTTATTAAACATACACCAAAATAAGGGTGTACATTTTAGGTATTGACAAATATTAGGGAGTAATAATTTACATGCATAAATACTAGATATGTACCAAATACTCTATTTTAAGATTTATTTTAAGAGTTGGTCAAATCTAGAATTCTCAGCAATTATTTGGATAAATATGAAACCGAATCCTATGAAAAACGTACAAAGTTTTAAAGAAATGGTCGTGTAAGCTTTAAAAATTAAATTTAAGCGCTAGTGAAAAGTAACTTTGTTGTCAACATTTCTCTTCCTATTGTCACCATTTTGTCTTCCTCTCCCCCTGTATTTGTTGTGGTCATTCATCTGCCCAGTGTTGTTGCTCTCTACTCTCCCCTTATAAATGTATTGTTGCACCATTGTCTCCCTCTGCCCTGTGTAATTTTTGTCATTGCTATATTTTGCTCCTCTCCGTCAGTGACTGACCGATCCTCTTCTCCTTCCCGTGTCTGAGTGAAGTTAAAAAACTCTATGCTTCCAATATCCTACGGTACGTACATGACATTACCAGGTCAATGCCTCCTTTTGAACAGACTGGTAACAGCGGAGGTGATGTACATGCACGGACATAATAAGATTATGGGATCTCATTGATGGTAATGGATTCTGCCAAATTCCTATAAAAATGGATGGATTTGGACAGAACATTCAATCATATCCAGGATTCGGTACATCCCTAATAAGTAGTATTTGGTGAGAAAATACAGACATAAGGGAGCACTTGGTACACACTAGTGTCACATCAGATGCATATTTACCTGTATCAACTATTAAAAGGCAGGCTTGTCACAACTGAGAGTAACTTGAAGGCATTTTATTTTGATTTGTCTAACTAATCTTAAAAAATGTGACCACTGACCTCCAGCTTGTACCTTTATCGACTCGCCACTCTCTGCTGTAACATTGTAAATGGAAATCTCGTTGACTCACTTGACAAGACCAGCAAAAATTGCTGAGCTGTCTAGTTAGAGAGGGAAAAGGCGCCCTCCGCTTTAACTCTTTGTTACGAAACACATTAGATATATTAATGTGGCTGGGTGACAATTCTGCCTACTTCAATAATTTTCTGACCTAACACAGATATTATTCTAATCGCCAAGAGGCCACTAAGCTACCCTAAAAGAGATTGATTGATCTTACCCTCGGTTTGGTTGGGGGCAAACTTTTCTTACAACTGAAACCAATTAGTGGGCTTGGTACTTGTAGAGCAGAATGTAGGTCAGCTGCAAGTAATAAAATAGTATTGACTTTTTTTCTGCCTGTAAGCAGCCTGAAAGGGGTTCGTTGGCCTTGTCTTATATGAATAGAGCTCCATTAATTTCACTTACTTCAAGTAAGCATGTCAAGATCTAATGCTTCTTTTGCACTTTTCACACAAAGTACGTTGACACCATCGCTGGCCTCGGTGAAGGAAGTTTACAACATTGGAGCTACTGAAAGCATTGGGCGCCAATAATTCTTAATTCCCAGACTCCTCCCTCCCCCTTACATTTTTCATACGATAGAAAATAATTTTGGAGCGAAAATATCCTTGGATTTTGAAAAGTATTCCGTAAAAAAACATGATATATATTATATGTATCGCTTTATAATAATGTTATTCTAATTCTATTTAGTAATTATACATAGCGCCGCCAAATCCGCAGCGCTGTACAGAGAATATTTGTCACCCACATCAGTCCCTGCCCTGTTGGAGTTTACAGTTTATATTCCCTAACACGTACTTAAGGTTAATTTTGTAAGCAGCCAACTAACTTACTGGTATGTTTTTGGAGTGTGGGAGGAAACCGGGACCCCTGGAGGAACCAACGCAAACACGGGGAGAACATGCAAAGTCCACGCTAATAAGGCCATGGTCGGGAATCCAACTCATGACAACTGTGCTGTGAGTCAGAAGTCCTAACCACTGAGCCACCGTGCTGCCCAATGGATATACTGGCCACATGCAGTGGCTATAAATAATATTGATCCCCTTTGGCCTTTTTAAAATGTTATTTTCTTATATCATGGAATCAAACTGCTCTATAAAAACCAAATAAAAAAGAAGCAATAGTAACAGGTTTTCTTTAATATCTGAAATAAAAATGTAATATGTAAAAGAACAATTGGATTGTCCAAACACCTGACACACTGGTCACTGTCAAGTCAGATATGTATGCGGCCAGATAAAATCTACTCTGATTCATTTGGATTTAGATCACTTATGATGGGATCACAGTGAGCCAAACTGATCAAAACCAACCAAATTGTCTGACCAAATCTTCACTCCACATTCAACTGGACAATCAATTTTGTTTTGTTTTCAAACAATCACATTAATGTACAATCAATCCAATATATATTTTGGGCACACACATTAAAATTGCAATTTATTTGTAAAAACAAACATTTTAAATCAGATTTTTGTCAAGAAAAAAATTAGTGATTGCTTCACACATATTACAATTTTAATCCGGCAGAGCAGAAATATATTTTCATTGCATGAACCATGTAATATAGTGTTAGGCTCATTAGACTTTAAATGTATGATTACAATTCCCACATTTCAATCAGCTTCCATCCAAGTACTTTCTATAAAAAAAAATTCCACAGAACACAAATTGATTATTGATCAATTTGGCTGTTTACATTCGGTTGTATTGGATTGATTGTCACCAAATACAATAAAGAATAATCTGATTGAATAATTCAACGGTAACGCACGTTCTCCTCAGGTTGCAACATTCTAAACAAAATTAAAACTTTTAATTTCTATTCCACTGAAATGCAAAGTCACATTCATTCATACCTTATTTTACTAAATAGTTTGAAAATATTTAATTGTATTTTATTTAAAGTAGGAGGCTTGCCCATTTTTTCCCTCACAAGTAAATAAAGTAAATAAAAAATTGCCTGTGTGAGGCTGGAATTTTATATGTATATTATTTCTCTATCGCAATAAACATAAAACAGCCGTGTCAATAAATTCAGGGGCCACAATTTGGTATGATTACTATACAGACAGCTGCACGGGCAATGTCTTATATGAAAAAAACTGAAATAATTTACTAGTAAAACCCATGTTACAGTCATAATTTTATCTTTTTTCTTTTACAAATATAAAGAAACAAATTAATAATATCTAAGGTAAAATTGTACAATTAATTTATGAGATGCTGACATTAGCAACAATCCCATGGAAAATTGTGTGTTTTTAACATAAATTACTGTGGCAGCCTTAATTTTGTTTCTTTAAGCTGCTGTTAATGATTTATAATTCTGCAGGGATTGCACAGTGTCATGTGACACACATGGCAACCACAGTCGTGTGACACATGACGTCGTGAGCAGAGAGGCTTTGGAACGCTTCTCTGTGCTCAATCTGTTCTGTGCACTGGAAAATCCTCCCCTCCCCTTTTCACCCCTATGCCATAACATACAACAATGTAACACTGACATATCAATCTCAGGCCAGTATGTGGCTGAGTTTTGTTGTATGTTGTTGTAACATGAGAATGTTCGTTTTCATAACATCACAGTCATTCAACTTTATTTAATCTAAGCCTGGTAGACCTTAAAGAAGCGAGTGTGAATTGCCATTGATGTTGCAAGGATAGGTCAAAGATTTAAACAATAACATAGATAAAAAGATTTTCCACCCAAAATGCTATCAATCGTGCCTGGAGCTGGTGTGTTTAGAATGTTGGGACATTACCCAGATGATTTTGAGGTTACTATATAGGGCGCTATGGCATCTGCCATCCATGACAGGCACTCACATTGAAGAGGAGCCAGGATGTTGGTAAGTACACACTTTTTTTATATTATTTACCCCACAGGCCCCCTCATACACTAAAAAGTAAAATATGGATTTTAAGTAGAAAACTTTTGTAAAAGAATTACACCCTGGTATTCTAATGAGAATCTGTATTATTGGCTCTTAGGGGGCCCTCTATGACACGTTGGCACATATGCAAAGAAAAAAAATTCAAGATTGGTCAAATGAGATCTCCATGTTGATGTACTGCATATAGAGTCTGCTCATCAGTGCGATCCCGCATTATGATTTCCCCCCATAACAAATTCAGAAAGTGTTATGGTCACTACCAAAAGTGGGTGGAAACTCCGTCCCCATATCGAAACTGGCAGGAATATTTAAATGATGCGCTTAATGAACAGTTCAACAACAAAAATCATTCTGCGTGGTAAGACACAACACAGCTACCAACATATGGGAAGTACAAGCAGCAAGCACACCACCCAACTGTCCTGATTTTGGTGGAACATCCTGATTTGCGGGCTATAAAAGGGGTGTGGTTTAATTTATAAAAGTGGGCGGTGTTTACCAAATATGTCCATTAGTGTGCAAAATTTGGGCGGAATGGGGGGTGGGGATTATTTTGTACTTATTTCCTGATTTTAAATGTTGGGAGGTATTCCTTAATTCAACAAACATATTAAGTAATAATAACTAATAATAAAGGGCATGAAGTAAAAATCTTAAATGCACTGTATTATTAAATGACAAAATACATGTATCTATCTACTGTGGCAATGGGAGTGGCTTGCCACGGGCCTCTCAGATTGGAATTGACAGTCTGCAGGTAAAAGGATGCAGACCAAGCTATATACAGGTGTAGCACTGTGCTTATGTTCAGTTGTCTACAGGTCTGAGGTATGTGACAAAGTAAATGTAAAATGTGATTTACTTACATGCTTTAAAGTGTTTATTTCCACAGCTAACAGCAGAGCTGATATGGGTGTCTGTACTGAATAGGCGTTACAGAGCACCTGAGGAGACTTCCTTTAAAGACAAAGTGGGAGTGTCGCCTGTCAGTTAACAAAGGCTATGGGAGGAGTTCTGCACTATAACAGACTGAATTTGGCAATTGTGCATTGCAACCGATGCCAGCTAGTGGCCGGCTGGTAGTTAGGGAACTGCCGTATAGCTAGACGTAGGTTGCCTGGTGTTGTCCTGACGTTTGATGTGTTATTGTGATGTAAAAAAAACCCACCATTTTGATTTATAACAAGAAGTTGTCCATGTTGCTGATATCTGCAGGGTGCTCTTGCTACAAGTGGTGTCAAAAGTGTTACAAGAAAGACGCGTTTGTTACACTACATTAAGTATGTGCCATTGGTCACGTCTGTAAGTTGCACTGTATTTCCTGCAGTGGTCATCTTACAAACGTACTAACATACCTCAGTGTAATCTTGCGTATTTTGCAACATTGCAATTTGAACCCGATGAGCGGCAGGATGGGTATAGAAACATAGAATTTGATGGCAGATAAGAACCACTTGGCCCATCTAGTCTGCCCATTTTTTAACCTATGGTAACTTCAACCCCTATTTGATCCTTTATTAAGGATATCCTTATGTCTATCCCAAGCATGTTTAAATTGCTCTACTGTATTACCCTCTACCACCTCTGATTGGAGGCTATCCCACTTATCCACTACCATTTCCACTGAACCTACTTCCCCCCAGTGTCAGTGCATGTCCTCGTGTTCTAATACTTCTCATCCCCCCAGTGTCAGTACATGTCCGCGTGTTCTAATACTTCTCTTCCCCCCAGTGTCAGTGCATGTCCTCGTGTTCTAATACTTCTCTTCCCCCCAGTGTCAGTACATGTCCTCGTGTTCTAATACTTCTCTTCCCCCCAGTGTCAGTACATGTCCTCGTGTTCTAATACTTCTCTTCCCCCCAGTGTCAGTACATGTCCTCGTGTTCTAATACTTCTCTTCCTTTGTAGAATGTTTCCCTCCTGTACACTGTTAAACCCTTCATATATTTGAAAGTCCCACCCCATGTCCACCCTTTCCATTCTCTGCTCCAAACTATACATATGTTTGGCCAATTTAAGAATAAGCAAAATCTCATTTGTAGTAATTACATGTTCGCTCTTCTTCAGCACACAAAGCTGTAGTATCCAATTACTATGAAATAACAATGGCGGTACAAGTATAAGACAAGATATCACTATTGCTAACAGCAAAGTCGAGGCTCTAACTGTATGGATTCATTAAGCAGGTCATAATTTACTATCATTGAGTGGCTGAACCTGAATTTCTGAACGCAAAGCATGTAATTCTGCATGACCTTACAATTTACATTTACATTAATGACCTATGAATTTATCCTGAATATATATCATGTTAATTAGCTCATGGTAACAAAAGTCATATCCCAAGTACTGCAAAAATACTTCAAGTGCACTCTGTGAGATATATGACGTGCAAACAGTAATAAGCGGCGCCAGCTAATCTGCTCTGGGAGTTTGTGCTTAATGTTTACTTGGAACTTTTAGCATCAGAGCGGCCTGAATTATATCTCTATATTTACGTTTTTTAAGGAGTACTTACAGTTTTAATGGCATACAAAAATGTAGTGAGGTCATTCATGAGTGCAAAAGTGAAAAAGCGCATTGACGTCAGCTGTACCTGTTTCTACGGGGAAGCATTTGCAGTCCAAAATGGCAGCATCTTCGGGGGCGTGCAAACTTTTGCGTTCTTTGAAGGGAGAAGGTGGGTGTATGAATACAGCGCTTTATATCAGCTACTTCAAATTTTTCCTATAGGTTTAAGGGGTGGAGAAGGTGCACTTGGGGGGGGTGCATACTTGTTTATTTTTTGGGATCGGAGTGGAGGTCCAAGGGACAAGTGCAGGGGGCACGATAACAGCATTTGCACCATCACGGCAACTCCGCCAGCGCACAATGACAAAATTTGCATCATCGCACAGCGGGTGCAGGGCCATAATAACGATCGACTTGTGTCATTAGGGCCCTGCTCCACCCACTTCAGATGGAAGTGATCTTTTAGGATCGCTATCTCTCCTGGAAGAATTTTCTGAAATAGGTGGTGCATTTCCTGTCTTGGGGGGAGGCATTTTCCTCTCCGCAAAACAACTTCAATTTTATGGGTACTCATGTGGTTCTGGTAATTAGAAGTTGCCCTGTACTTTCACTGGTATGCCTTTTATACTTCCGGGGACATTTCTTATGGGAAAGTGGATTTCCAGGAGTATTTCGACCAAATTAATACAAAATGTTGTCCTAGAAAATAGAATTCTTTAAAATACTACTTAGAAATATAATTTAAAGAATAACTGAAGCTCCAAAACATTTTGACGTCTGTAGTAGAGTATGAACACGCGACACTGAATTTTACAACTTAACTGACAAATAAACCCTAAAATTTAAATAAGAACGTAAAGGTAAAATACATTGCTCAGAGTTAACTTGACATTTCATTGCAGTTCTACTAGAAAATATTTGCTCCTTGCTCAACTACAGACAGCTGAAGCCCCTCCCACATCTTTAGGACAACAGGAGCTGATAAAGGTTAAAAAAAAAATGAGAATGCAGTCATTTGAGCTGCTGTGACATCACTGGCCACGCCCCTTTAAATGACTCACACAATCCACATTGTGGTACATTTCTGGAAAGCAAGTCTACCAATCTTCAGTTGGTCTGTTAGTAAAAACCTGCTGCAGAGGATTGAAAGAGAGCATAGTGGATATATTTAATTAAACACATTTTACTTTTCCCTGTATCTTATTGAGCTCAGTAATACACAACTGTTGCCATATACTATTATCATATAGCAGCTTTACTTGTCGTTTACATTAAAAAATAAAAAATGAGAATAAAAAAAAATGAGAATGCAGTCATTTGAGCTTCTGTGATATCACTGATCCCAGCTTTACTTGCTGTTTACATTTTGTTTGTAACTCTTCTTTAATCAGATTGATTTTAGTTACAAGTTGTAACACTTTGTGGACAAACATCTTTGTATATTATTGGTGGTACCAATGTTGATGTATAAGAATCAGTTTGGCACTTGTTTGGCCGCATATGAACACAGGGTAACTGACCAAATCCTATTGAGAGCAAAAAAGTGATGTTATATTGTCATTTAGAGGTTCTCATGAAAGGTAAAGGCCAAAGATAATATTCCAGATAGCCACGTAATGCCCACAGGACGCCAACTGGACAGGTGTGAAGTAGACAAGTGCCAAACCTTGTTACTCAAATGAGCTCTAAGTGTTGGTTACTAATTAAACAAGTTTAATCGTTAGTTTAAAAGAATAAAAATGTAATTTATATTTTATGACTTTTTTTAACTGTGTATTTTCTATGTATGAAGAGAGAGTCTATTTACAGCTAAATTGTACTACAATAAGGGGTTGTGACTATACTGAAGGAAGCTGAAACGGCAATCTCTGGGAGCACCGTGTTAATGTCAAATTGTCCCTTTTTCAGTTTATTCTCAAAACTGTTTTAGTAACAATTAAAGTAAAATGTTCTAGATAGTTTGCGTAGGGAGAACACAGCTACCATTGGAGCAGCGCCTCATTCAGCAGAATACCGAGACTGCTAAATATGTGCAGCCAATTACTGAGCATGGAAAGTGCAGGTTGGTAAACCGGGTGGGGTACGGGCTAACGGCTATGGGAAAGCCGACATACTTATTTTAAACGAAGCGACAATAACGATTGGTATAAGCCCGATAATAATAAAAAGACTACTTACTATATAACAGATAATAACTTTTTCTGAAGGTTTAAATGACTGGGCAGTGTAATATCCGAATGGGCTAAACAGATACAGTAGGAAATTACGTCATTTACCATAGACAGAGTAAAAATGCCGGTTTTAAAGCGGCAATACTCGGACCCCACATCTATTGCCGCTTTAAAACCAGCATTTTCACTTTGTCTATGGTAAATGACGTAATTTCCTAGTGTAGCTGTTTAGCCCATTCGGATTCTGAAGGTTGATCAAATGAATGACCGCATACTCTCTTGCTTCGATTGGCGGCATGGCAGGTCATTTTTTGTGTAGCAATGATCTACATGTGGTCGCTAAATGCCGAAAATGCCCAAATGTTTTTACGGGCCACAGAAAGCATCTCCTGCACCGACCTCTCTTTTTTTAAGAAATTCTGAACAAGTTTTGTGTGCAAAGCATGGTACATGTTGAAATTCACCCAGTCGTAATGCTCACACTATGTTCTTTTCATTATTGGCAATGAGGAATCCTGGGGAGAGTCTTACAAGAGTGAGCCATTTTGCTATGACACTCCCAAGTTTTTCCAACAGATTGACACCAGTATGCTTCATAGTGAAGCCAGCGAAACAGAGAATAGCTTGCCTGTGTTTGACTGTGAGCAGCACACCCTCCAAAAAATATATTTCTTGATTTTAAAATCCAAGGGGTATATTTACTATACTGCAGGTTAGAAAAAGTGGAGATGTTGCCTATAGCAACCAATCAGATTCTAGCTTTTTACAAAATGACAGCTAGAATCTGATTGGTTGCTATAGACAACATCTCCACTTTTTCAAACCCGCAATTTAGTAAATATACTCCCAAGTGTTCAACTGTGAAGGCAATTGTGTGAGGGACAGGATCACATCTGTACTGGTAAGTGGCCAAAAGACAGGGCGCTATGTTTGATAACACAACCCAAATAAAACAAAACATTTTCTTTAACAAACCAATTGTATTTATTTGAATAATATAATATATGTTTCAGTAACATTCCCCCCTTTCCCTATCTCATTGGGCATTCACGTGGTGTGGTGGCAGCTACAAGTAGCTCCAACTTCAAGTAGCTATAATCCTGATGTCAGTCATCGATCAGTCTACAGATAAGTAGCTCCCAGCAGGGCCGTAACGAGGGTGGTGCGGGCGGTGCCATCGCCCAGGGCGCAAGGCCAAGGGGGCGCAGAAGCCGCCCGCTACCTGCCCCAATCCCATAATGTGACCCCCCCGGCCGCACTGTGTAATAAGAGGCAGTGACCGGTCAGTGACAGCTGGATGTCTGCCTCCCGTGTTCTCCTCCACTCATCATCACTTCGCAGAGTAACTAGGTTTGGTCCGCTCCGGCCGCTGTAGCCGGTTGCTATGGAGACGCGGACTCCGGAAGTGCTGCCTGCAGTCAGTGTGAAGGGGATCAGCGCGGACTGCGGAGTACATACAGGACTCTGGAGCCGCTGGTTGTGGAGGGGGGACGAGCTGCCGGGATGCTGGATCCGTTCCACTGCGGAACTTATCTCTCAGTACTTACTTCAGTAAGAGAAAGACTCCTCCGAATACATTAATGTTTAACCACGCAGCTTCGGCCTCCCTGTCTGCCGCTGACGATAATGTGCTGACGCCAGATGATGTGGCTCATTATCTAGAACTTAGTGAATGAGGAGACAACACCAGGTGAGAGCACAGAATATACTGTACCTCCGTCTCTAATATACAGAACTAGGGTACAGGCCGTATAAGGGGACAGAACTCCAAGGTGGTTTCTAATATCCTTTTATAGTTTACAGTAACGGCACCATTATTACTAATAATATACAAGTTCAACAAAACAAGTTGTGTGATGTACTTTCACTGGCAAGGATGATATAACATAACACTTCACAGCAGGTCACATCATCTCTCTCTCTATTATATGAAGTAAATTCATAATATTAAAGGGATTTCAACCCCCCTTAAAATCATGCCCACTACAGTTTATGTAATTAAGTGCATATATATATATATATATATATATATATATATATATATATATGTATATATATATATATATATATATATAAAAGAACTTTTTTCAGTAAAGTGCTAGCTACACCCACACATTAGGTTGGCCACACCCACTTGTCAAATGCCACTCCCACTTAGATGGGGGGGGGGGCGCCGGTGCCCTGTCTCGCCCAGGGCACCAAAATTTCTAGTTACGGCACTGGCTCCCAGTACTAGTGCTATCAGTAATAATACTTTTTCAACCTCTCTGAGTAAAAAAAGGTCATGTCGGAAGAAAGTGGAAGAAAGGGCGCTCCAAATCCAAATGACGTTTGTCAATCTCAAAGATAACATCAGCTCTTGATGTAAGGATTAAGGGAAACGTTACTGATGAATGTGGTGATTTGCTTAAAACAATGAAAATAGCTAACATTCCATACACCACCTGCAGTGGCAAGAAAAGGCTCAGACCCTGACCACGTTTTGCTAGTAGTGGTCCAGCTACTGCTCTTACACATGCTAATATGTTGATTGCAAAATCGAGTGCCCAACATGGTAATGCATCTACTGTAGCTTCATGTGCCCCACCTTCTCGCTTCGAGTGTAGGTCTGTCACCTCCAAAAAAGTCACATCAGTGCATGAAGATAACAATGAGAATGAAGAACAAATTGGGCGTTCACAGAATTCTGAGCAGAGTCTCAGGTTGTCCATGAGTGCTATATGTAAGTCTGACATTTCAGATTCTGATACTGTAATTATAGCGCAGCCTCCTTCCAAAATGTAACATAGGTTCAACAGTTAAATTATCAACAGTTATATGATTGACACCATAATATAGACAGTATTATTAGGACGACAATTGAAATGTAGACAGTATTATTAGGTAGAGAATTCCAATGCAGACAGTATTATTAGGTTGACAATAATATCCTTAACCCTATCCCTAACCATATACTATTGTCAACATTTGAATTGTCGACCTAATGTTTTTGACTTTCTGTATGTCAACCAAATGAATGTCTAGCCATCGACCGCATGCCATTGGAAATGTGAGGATGAGTAGTAATGAAGATGATTTAGACATAGAAATTGAGGATACTACTTTGGAACTTGCTAATGTGCAACAGGATGAGGAGAATAATTATGGATCTGAAAATATTGCAATGTGTTGTACTGAGAATGATGAATGTGTCCTAGTAAGTCAGTCACCACCTCATGCCCATGATAAGTGCAATATTATACCTGGGGTAAAGACCAAAAATCCCACCTCTTGTTTGTGAAAATATTTTCATTCCAACCCAGACAACATTTGTTAAGGCAGCTGTAGCCTTTGTGATACCACAATAAGTAGAGATAGGCACCTCCTACCTTCATAACCATCATTTATTTATATAGCGCCAGCAAATTCCGTAGCACTTCACAATTGGGAATAAACACAGTAATAAAACAATACTGGGTAATACAGACAGAGAGGTAAGAAGTCCCTGTGCGCAAGCTGCAACTATCCCTGTTATGGTATCTGCAGCAAGTTCATTCAAGTAGTTTGAAAACAGTATAAAATCATATATAGTAACAGGCAGTCCAGGATCAGCTAGTAGCAGAATAGATAGACACCTCGTGCAATCTTCACCGTCAACACCTTCATCATCAACTTCCTCATTATCAGAACGTAGTCCAGCATCCAATTTTAAAATGCAAACTGACTCCACTAATGCAATCCATTATTTCCAAGACGCATTCTTGTGCGCTACAGCTGCAGCTCCTGCTGGTGGGGAAGCAAGAGGAGCCAGCATCCTGATGCACAGCGGATTACTAAAGCCATGACAGCTATGCTAGCATTGGCTGTGCGTCCAATTTCCACCATCAATGCATCAGGTATAATTAGATTAGTTGAGACCATGTGTCTAAGCTACCAATTTCCATCTCGATTTCATTTCTGCTGAACAGCTGTACCGAGAGGTTAAACTAAAGTAATTCAGTCCCTAGTAAATTGTAGTGACTATCCTCTTAACTACATATATGTGGACAAGTGGTACTAGTTCAAAGAATAAATGACCATGACAACCCAGTGGGTAGGTGTATCACCTCCAACAGCAGCAGCATTGCCTGTAGCATCATCATCATCCCTCTCCTCATCCGTTCAGCATAGTAGTGATAGCACACAGTGCCAGGTCATCACAGCACCCTGTCTTTTGGCAACTTACTTAGTTTACTAATATACTATTAATACCAGTAATCGCTGCTTGTCTACTCTTCACCCTCCCACACCCGATTTATCAGCACACAATTCCAGCTCACTAATCTGTAAATAAACTGTTAAGATTTGTGCAGCAAAATCCCAGCTATTTCATTATACAATGTCTCTTTCACCCTGTCCAACCCTCTACAAAGCACTTTACGAGCATAGAATTGCAGCCAACGTCTTACCCACATGCTATCATCATCATCACCATTTATTTATATAGCGTCACTAATTCCGCAGCGCTGTACAGAGAACTCACTCACATCAGTCACTGCCCCATTGAGGCTTACAGTCTACATTCCATAACACAGACACACAGACATAATAGGGTCAATTTGTTAGCAGCCAATTAACCTACTAGTATGTTTATGGAGTGTGGTAGGAAACCGGAGCACCCGGAGGAAACCCACGCAAACACGTGGAGAACATACAAACTCCTCACAGATAAGGCCATGGTCGGGAATTGAACTCATGACCCCAATGCTGTAAGGCAGAAGTGATAACCACTGAGCCACCGTGCTGCACCATCACTATCAGCTGAGAACAGGAGTGAGGGCTATACAGAGAAAATATTGATCCAAAACTCGTGAGATCCAACAGTTTACCAGAAATTACGTTTTGTTTCGTTTTCAGATCCGAATATGGTGTGAAAAACGAAGTCATGACTCGATTTGACTCGATACCCCAAAGTTTGGATCTGTCGGATTTCTCAGAATTCTAATAACGGTTTAATTTGTTTTGTTCTAGGCAAATTAATGTTTATTCTTTTTTTGGAGGGGGGAGAGACAATCAGGGTCTCTAAAGGCAGCATATTGGCTGCAATTTCATTATTATTGACTCAGCCAATCAACTGACTGCCTTTACTGTGCCTTAACACGTTTAACTTTTCGATTGACTTTTCAACGGAGAAAGGGCTTTTCACCTTTTCTTAAATAGGCCCCATAATCAGATCTCAGTTCAGAAACATCAACTTCACAAACTCATATCCAAATGACTGTTTCCGCTTCCGCAAAGTAATTAACTAAAGATTTTTACAACAAGAGAAAAGCAATATTTTTTTACAGAATGTAATGTGTTTGCCACTTTTGCCAAAATTACAAATCAGGCCGAACTTTAAGGGATGATATATACACTTCTCCTTCGTCCGCCAAGCCATCTGCTCGGGCTATCAAATTCATTTTGTTTAGTTACTTATGGGATTTAAACCATCCAGGCCACAAACTATGTTTCATGAGATTTCAATACACCTCCAGTCTGAAATCATCAGGATTCATAAACATATACATGAATATACTTTACTGCTACCTTTTACTGGATTAAAAGCTATATATCACCTTTATTTCACTCCTGGTTTTATTAGCTCGCTAGCAGCTGATCAGCTGATAGAGGCAATAACATTTTTTTTAAGGTTTTTTTTTTTTGAGGTTTTTTTTCACCCTTTTTTTATAAACTATACTTTGCAAGCCCTGTCCTACGAATGTAATATTTCAAAAAAAAAAAACAGACTAAGCTTTGGGGAAAAAAGCAATTACAGAAACAGCATTAAAAATGCCAAGCACTCCGCAGAAGCAATTCTGGATCAGTTTAAAAAAGTGATTGATGAAAGTCTAATCTGAGCTGAAGGAACAGTTTCGCGACAAGCTGTGACCAGTCCCCACACTTCATTAGCTGCCATAATTAGCCTGGTGTTTCAATTTGTCAGAACTGGTGGGGACAATTTTACTCAGAATGCAAACATCAAAAACAGGGTCCCTTCGTCTTCAAAAAGGGTTGATGGGAGTTTTTTTTTCTTCTTGTCTATGTTAACTAAAAGATTAATTGCAGCTGATAGGAGCCTGCGCTGTGATTGTCACACTGTCTCTGTGCATTACGTGTGGCATTAGGAGATAGACATGCCGACACTACACTGGTCAATCAAGTGTTTAGACAACAGGGTAGAAAAGTATAGGGCCCTGATTAATATTCATTCTGCGGGGTCTTGGATTTGATTGTGTGATTGATTCGTTCAATTTTTCCTCCTTTAGACCAGAGAGCGACTTTTCTCACTTAACAGAATCATTTAAACAAACATCTGGCCGGCAGGACAGGTAGACTATAGAGGCAAGGAAACAATTGTGGCACATTCTGGGGGCACAGGACTCAATATGTATTCTGGCACGGTGGCTCAGTGGTTAGCACTTCTGCCTCACAGCACTGGGGTCATTAGTTCGATTTCCAACCATGGCCTTATCTGTGTGGAGTTTGCATGTTCTCCCTGTGTTTGTGTGGGTTTCCTCCGGGTGCTCCGGTTTCCTCCCACAATCAAAAATATACTACTAGGTGAATTGGCTGCTATCAAATTGACCCTAGTCTCTCTCTCTCTGTGTCTGTGTGTGTATGTTAGGGAATTTAGACTGTAAGCTCCAATGGAGCAGGGACTGATGTGAGTGAGTTCTCTGTACAGCGCTGCGGAATTAGTGGCGCTATATAAATAAATGATGATAATGATGGGTCTTACTTTAAGCACAAAATGGGTATTTAAAAAGAGAAATGGTTGTATAGGCTTCTTCACACCATTAGGAGGGATCAGGGATTCTCATTGATCAAATCCCAATGATTATACCCACTCTGCCCATTTAAATGTAAGTAAGCTCATTATTGGATTGAAATCTCAATGCATATGTGTTATTCAGCTAAGCGCTATAGCTAGAATCAAAGAACTGTAGTATTTATGTTAACTAAATCTGTCCAGCATGATATCTGTCTCATCCCCTTGCTGAAAGGTGACATGATAAATACTTTACAGCACCCAGGCATGGGAAGGAGGAGGAGTAAGCACCAGACACTGTGATCTGTGGGATTGACTCGTATTATGTCATTGTAAGTTTTAAAAAAAATAAACTTATGCTTTTGTATTTGAGTTTTTCGGACTATATCATTATGTTTTAGTCACTGTCTGCAAGATGTGTGATGCTTACAGTGTGGATAAGATAGCCTCTCCCTGCGTAGAGTTACAATAGGATCACTCACAACTGACTACTGTTTCAACCTTACCCTGCAGCTTAAATAGTGATTTCAAGGAAAGGAGGGAACCCCAGGACAAGTTCTGCCACCAGAACCACTGAGACCTAATATGAAGTTGGCAGAATTAACCTGATATCCTTTGGCAGCTCCCTAATATGAAACAATACATAAGCAGCAGAACCACCCATATCCCTGGGTAAAATATTCAGAGATGGGGTAAGTTAGCTTAATGTTTATAATGCCAGTTCGAAGATAGTTAATACCTGGAATGCAGCAAGTAAACCAAATGTAAGTAGAGGGACAGTAGAGAGACAATATGCACCATCAGGAGGACTAAATACTGTAGTGAAATAACGTATAGAATAAAAACAAAGATAAACATGCTCCAGTCCATCTGAGAGGTTACAAAAACTCTACTAGGTCATTGGGCTACAAGTAGAGGTGTGCAAAATCATGCACAAATCGGGTTTCACGGTGGGACAGGCGGAGAAATACAATCTTTAGTTCCACTGTTGCATGCCCATTTTATGGAACACTATTTTGCACTGTAATTGTGAATTTGCATTTAGGATGAACAGAGTTGGGACGATGAAAATTTATTTGGAAATATGCGATTATTGTTTCCCGGGCAGATGCAGCAATAATAAAATAACATCCCTTTATATGGTCTAATAATCCTACTCCGCAAAAGGAAATCATGTTCCTAGGCTGTTCTGCAAAGCGTTAGAGCTCACCTGTTCCATACTATGTAATGGGAACTCTCACCCCACCCAACTACTCTAGTCAACCTGCACTAAGTATTTCCGCTGCTGTGAATGAAGGTAGGGGGTCGGTTTACTAAAAAGGAAAAGTGGAAGTGTTGCCCATAACAACCAATCAGATCCTAGCTATCATTTATCTAGTACTTTCTAGAAAATGATAGCTAGAATCTGATTGGTTGCTTTGGGCAACACCTCCACTTTTCCCTTTTAGAAACTTTATGACTTTTCTTCAGAACCAGGAATTCAGGAGTACACTGGGAATTTCCTCTACCTGCAAAATAATTCTTTAACTACTTTATAATGAACGAAAACAATTTCCAGCTATGTTCTATTCATCTTTTAATGTTAAAATGCAGAGGAATTATCTGGGGTGGTGGCGTCAAAGTGATACCATCCATAAGTAAGCCGTGTTTCTCTACTATACAGATGAGCTGTAATGATCCCCACACACAGCACTTGCACATCAATTATGATAATCATAATCACGGTCGTTAAGCTGAATGTTCATTATTATCGGGATGCTGGTGACAGCAGATTCAATCATCGGGTGCAACGGGCAGACAGACACTGGCCCACCCAAGTCCCGCACACAGCGTTGTGCCACATTAAATCTGTGATGTTTCCCACATCCCACTCTATTTCCAAAGCTACAGACGGTAAAGGTCAGCTTTATGTACTGTGCAATATGCTTAGGTTGGAGCTCTGATATCTGATTGCATTGTGTGTCGTAAAAGCCTTGTATACAGCCTAAAATCTCATGCATATAATCAAGTTGCTTTCTTCAAAATCATTTTATAAAAGATGACGCAACGGAGAGTGGTTAAGCTGCTGTTATATAAACATATATATAAGAAAAAAATTATTGAATCCTATGTTTCTGTCACTGTAATTAATGACTTTCATGAGGGCACTCAAATAAAAATGATTATATCCATACCCCCCATGCAAGCTCTCGGGGCCTGATTAAGGGTTCAGGCCGCTCTAAGCTCAAAATGACGCCACGTCTTCCGGGTTATGCTAATACACAGTGGGTAAAAACAAACCCGCCCTTAATTTAAAATCAAGCTTGGTTTGCACACACGCACCCCTCACCTCAATCTTTATCTTCTTTTGTTTTCAAAACTCAGCTCCACTTGGCTTTTTAAAATGGTCCCAGCAATCTTTGCCACTCATTTTGATTTTATTAAGATCAGAAATGTATAGCAGAACGGAGGTATTAACGAGCGCTACGAGGGTGAAGATGTGACGGGGGAGGGGGCTGTCACAACTGGACCTATTGTGGGCAGCACTGTGGCTCAGTGGTTAGCACTTCTGCCTCACAGTGCTGGGGTCATGAGTTCAATTCCCGACCATGGCCTGATATGTGTGGAGTTTGTATGTTCTCCCCGTGTTTGCGTAGGTTTCCTCCAGGTGCTCTGGTTTCCTCCCACACTCCATAATCATTCTGGTAGGTTAATTGGTTGCTAGCAAAATTGACCCTAGTCTGTCTGTCTGTGTGTATGTTAGGGAATTTAGACTGTAAGCTCCAATGGGGCAGGGACTGATGTGAATGAGGTCTCTGTACAGCGCTGCGGAATCAGTGGCGCTATATAAATAAATGGTGACTATGATGATGATGATCCTTGTCTCTACAACCCGCTCAAAGATGACTCACTGTCTTCAGCCTTTACCATGGAAATATTTCATGTGTTCAATTTACTTTGGAGAACAACTATCTCTAATATTTTAAGATTAATTTCAGTTTTAACTTCTTCTTATCACAATTTTGCATCCCCTCCTTCAAAAGCTTCACAACCTTAGCCTGCAGCCTAGTTAGCCTATTGGATAATCAGCCCCTGCTCACTCCAAGTAGATTGCTGACTGAACACACATTGGGGGAGTGAGCACAACACCTCCAGCACTGATCACATGATGTGAAGTCACAAATAAATAAACCTGAAAATCACAAACCAATAATCAAAGTGCAATAAAAACAAAGCCCACATGAAAGAAAACTTCAAATACAAAATAGAAATCAATGTATAAATACAACTTAATCACATAAATGCAACTGGATATACATCCGGAATAAGCCTATGAATGTGAAAATGGAATTAGATAATTAAATATAACTCCAGATGTGACATCTGAAAAAAATATGAAAAAAACTTCTGTAAAATATATCTTTACATTTGGTGAGTAGTGATATATTTTCAAATATTTGGAGATTAGTGATGTCACTGCTGCAAAATATATATTTGGCCGTTACACATTTTGGTGGGACTGTGCCGCTCTCCGACCTTTCTGGAATCAGGTCACAAAATCCTAGGGGATGAGGTCCCCGATGACCCCACCTTTTGGCTCCTTAACAAAATCACCCGATGTCTAGTTTTAAAAAATCAATTTTGAAACAATTCATTTCGGCAGCAAAAGCAGTGATACGACCCATTGGAGATCACGTACCCCCCCCCCCCCCCTCCCAGCCATAAGGGACTGGTTCCAGAGACTAGAGTTCTACAGAGCAGTGATACCGACCCATTGGAGATCATGTACCCCCTCATCCATAAGGGGACTGGTTCCAGAGACTAGAATTCTACAGAGCAGTGATACGACCCATTGGAGATCACGTACCCCCCCCCCCCCCCCATCCATAAGGGACTGGTTCCAGAGACTAGAGTTCTACAGAGCAGTGATACCGACCCATTGGAGATCATGTACCCCTCATCCATAAGGGACTGGTTCCAGAGACTAGAATTCTACAGAGCAGTGATACCGACCCATTGGAGATCACGTACCCCCCCCCCCCCATCCATAAGGGACTGGTTCCAGAGACTAAAGTTCTACAGAGCAGTGATACCGACCCATTGGAGATCACGTACCCCCACCCCCCCATCCATAAGGGACTGGTTCCAGAGACTAGAGTTCTACAGAGCAGTGATACCGACCCATTGGAGATCACGTACCCCCCACCCCCCCATCCATAAGAGACTGGTTCCAGAGACTAGAGTTCTACAGAGCAGTGATACGACCCCATTGGAGATCACGTACCCCTCACCCCCCCATCCATAAGGGACTGGTTCCAGAGACTAGAGTTCTACAGAGCAGTGATACCGACCCATTGGAGATCACGTACCCCCCCCCCATCCATAAGGGACTGGTTCCAGAGACTAGAGTTCTACAGAGCAAGTGATACCGACCCATTGGAGATCATGTACCCCCCCCCCCTCATCCATAAGGGACTGGTTCCAGAGACTAGAGTCCTACAGAGCAGTGATACCGACCTATTGGAGATCACGTACCCCCCCCCCCCTATCCATAAGGGACTAGTTCCAGAGACTAGAGTCCTACAGAGCAGTGATACCGACCCATTGGAGATAATGTACCCCCCCCCCCCTCATCCATAAGGGACTGGTTCCAGAGACTAGAGTCCTACAGAGCAGTGATACCGACCTATTGGAGATCACGTACCCCCCCCTATCCATAAGGGACTGGTTCCAGAGACTAGAGTTCTACAAAGCAGTGGACGAGCTGTTACTCTCAACGGGCGATAAGTTTACTGAGTATTATTCCACTTGGTGTCTCTGGCTCGCATTCCAGAACTTTAGGAAAGCTGTGAGCAACTCAACACCCCCACCCTCCCATCTAATTAGGACATGAGTAGATCATTGTATATACCAGGTAACAACCCCCCCTCCCCCCATTCTGATTCCCTCACCTCCCTTTATCTGAATCTCTCCCCACGGTGCCCTGGTGGAACCGTCCCTCTCTCTCTTTTAACTTCTCTCTTTCTTCTTCTTTCTTATAATACAATGTTTTTTATTGTTTTACCACTATATAATGCTTTTATATTGGTGGTTCTATTATACGTGTCTCTGCTTCAATATTCTATTGTTAAAAAAAACTGCCTCAAATACTCAATAAAAAGAAACTACACACAGTGGTATCGCTGGTGTCACATGGCTCATTGTGTAAGTGTTCTGTGATGGAATGTGAAGGTAGAACACAGCCGGATATCAGGATCACCTGGAACAATCAACTTGTGTATTGTTATAATGTACCTCTTACTGTACAAAACAATATTCAGTATATTAAGTGACCTCTCCAAAGACTATTAGTAAGAATTTTAGCAACGTACATGTCAAACATTAATTAAATTAGAGACTCTAGAATCACTGGTGTCTATTATTAATGGTTATTTATATAGCGCCTACATATTACGCAGCATGTAACATCCTATATTTACTCACACATATCATCCCAGTGGATCTTACAATCTAACACCTGTGGGTAAATGTATCAAGCTGAGAGTTTTCCGGCAGGTTTGAAAAGTAGAGATGTTGCCTATAGCAACCAATCAGATTCTAGCTGTCATTTTGTAGAATGTTCTAAAATAAATGATAGCTAGAATCTGATTGGTTTTTCAAACCCGTCGGAAAACTCTCAGCTTGATACATTTACCCCCTGGACACACAGGGTTAATTTCATCAGAGGACAATTAACCTATCAGTGTGCTTGTAGAGCACCCGGAGGAAACCCACGCAAACATGGGGAGAAAATACAAACTCCATACAGATAGGACCCTGGTCACAAATGAACCCACGACCACAGCACTCTAAGATAGCAATACTAACTACTGTGCCATAAGAAATATGTCTTCAGACGTAAAGTGACATGGTTATAAATTTCCTATTATAAGTAAAGAAGGTAATAAGAATCCCAATATCGAGCAGTATAAACCTGACTTGTTATGTCATAATCACTGGAGCACATTTATTTCTTGATTTCATGGTTTTTTAATAAATTAAAATAAATGAAAAAACAACTTTTTACAAAATAAAAATACAATAATACAGAATTGTTGGAAAGTACTCTGCATTTTATCAGAACTTTTAACTTTGGTGTACTTATTTAGTTTACTTTCTAACCACCTTTTTGGAGAATACTCCGATTATCACACACACAATATATTACCTTGTTTGTCACCCATTTTGTTTGATCCTCGTCACGGAAACGTTGGTTGCCGTAAGGACTAGGCTTGAATTGGGTTGAAGTATGAATTAACGGTTCATAAGGATTATTCTTATGGAAGGAAGTAAATGGAGCAAATCTGAAATAAAGAAACATAAAATCAGATTTATTATTTTTATAACGATTTAAGTTGATGTTTACTTTGCTTCGATCATACTACTTGTTTTAGTTTTATAATGTGGGCTGTGCTTCTAGATGACCCGCTGACAGGAGAGAGTCTCGGGTATCTACACACAGGGTCAAACCAGAGTGTTTTACCCAATACGGCTTTTATACAGCAGTTATAAAAGGTATTGACGCGCCTTGGACTCTTTCACATTTTGCTATGTTACAACATGGAACTAGGATAGATTTGTTTGAAATTGATCGATTTATTTCCACTAATCAACAGAAAGTGCATAATAATGTGGCAAAAAATGTAGTCCAACCATTTGTCCAAATTAATGAACAAAAAAAACAAGAAAAAAGTGATTGCACTAGTATTTACCCCCTTGCTACATCCATACAAGATTTTCATCTGACGTAACCAACTTTCTTCACAAGTCACATTAATAGTTTATTGGAGTCCACCTGTGTGGAGTTAAGGTCTGTCAGATGATTACAGTATATATATATATATATATATATATATATATATATATATATATATATATATGTATATATATATATATATATATATACCTGTCTCTATGACTTCCCCAGATAGTTAATGCATTTCTAAGCAAGGACTACAAAATAAAGATGAAAGAGTATTCCAAGCAAAAGACTACATGACTCTGACAGCCAAATTATTATTATTATTATTGTAGATTTGTAAGGCACCACTATTCTCCGCAGCACCGTACAGTGGGGAAAATAGGACATACATAAAATAGGGACATACGAGGTAGGCAAAATAAATACAGACATGAAAACAAAGGGTATTGAGAACCCTGCTCATCAGAGAGCTTACATTCTAAGTGGAAGAGGGCACAGCTGAAACAAGAGGAGCGAGTGTGGCTCATAGTGGAGATTGGGACAGTTGAGATGGTGTATTAGTGTGAATAGTGTTATCGGGGATAAGGTCACCTCTAAAATAAGAGATGGGTTTTCAAAGAGTGCTTAAGACTGGAAGGCTGTGGGAAAGTCTGATTGAGCGTGGTAGGGATTTCCATAAGTGGGGAGCAGCACGGGAGAAGTCTATGGATAGATGTATCAGATTGAGCCGTATCTCAACCATCATAACCAACATCTTTGGTAATGCCTTGCGTATCGTCATCCTCATCAGCGCCTCAAGTATCATCATCTCCATCCTCCTCCTCTCAGCATAGTACAAAAAGCACACAACAGCTGGTCATTCAACCCTGTATTAGCGGCTCCGACCAATGGAACCCTCCACCCTATTGGCTACCATTTGATTGACAGCCTTCACAGCCAACCGAAACCGGCCTTCGCTTCTGTATCGCTGGCTGACATCTAAATGACAGCTCTAACCATATAGACCAGGCCTGTCCAACCTGCGGCCCTCCAGGTGTTGCGAAACTACAAGTCCCAACATGCCCTTCCAGCTATCAACTTGTTGTCTACCGGCAAAGCATGCTGGGTCTTGTAGTTTCACAACACCTGGAGGGCCGCAGGTTGGATAGGCCGGCCCTAGACCCCTTCTCTGCTCACCACTCACGGGGCTTCATTTTTTAAAAAACACAATACCAGAAAAACAGAAAACTGTTACAGAATCCTATACAAATAATACTTCTTAAGTTATAACAGGAAAACACATGTTATTGGTAAGTAACCAATCAATAACACAAAACTATCATCTGTTGTAACAAATATCAGTGCGTGTAGCTGAGCACATTTACACAATGTAAAATCGGTATAGCATAGGATTATTTTAATTTATTCAAAAATACCACCACATAAATATATAGATATTTTAAAATAAATAGGTTGTTTTAAGGAACGTTTGATCAAAAGGCTAACAAATCCTACAATTAAATTTAGTTAATTTAGCTTTAAATTATACAACAGTGCAGAAGCATGTATATCCCCGTGGGATCCGCCAGCACTCATACAAGACAAATTATGGTACTTGCAATTCTAATTTGCACATGGGATGGACATCAGTGAAAAAATTAATGTGGCCCCAACGTCCCTGAGTATACAGAAGAGGTGCTGTGAGCCGGCTGCTGCACTTACAAGTTTTATCACTTCTGAATTGCATTTTAATAGTACATTTTTCTTATGCTCCGACGTGAAAGAAAATTTGCCATCTCTTGGGACGCTATGGCTGAAGATCCATGGCAGGCGATGGAGAAATCTGCCTTAAAACATTGAAGATACTGGTAGCTAAATTGCATTGTATGGCAAGGGGAATACAATGTCTACTCATGACATCTCTTATTATTTACCAGCACAATAGAAAGCAACAATGTAACAATACCCAGTTAAGACTTGTTGTTTGTCACACAGTATGAAAGACGAATGAAACAGTTCAGAATGGTTCGGAGTTTGCCGCATTTTGGTTATTTTGCCATTTTGAAAAGCAGTGAAGTCACTTATTATAGGTTAGTCAATAAATTGTAATTTATAACGTTGTGTAAAATATAAAAAAAATCAAAATATTAAATTATGCAAATTTACATTAAAAAAAACCCTCTGATTAACCCTTAAAAGTGTTTTTTTTTCAAAAAGAAATACAAAATATGTGAATCTGTTATAAAAAACAAACGATTGGCTCAAAAACATGAAGTACAAGAGAATTGCTCATCTGTATTTAAATCTTTAGCATGTGGAAAATAAGCAGTTCTCCAACATTAGGGAGGATAAAAGCTGACAATTAACCTACAACAGAATATGGGAGTTATATTTTTCAGGGAAAGAACCACTAAAAAAAATGTATAGCTGATAACCTGCATTCAGAAACAGGTTTAGGTACATAATTCTCACATATACCTGGGGTATATTTACTAAGCTGTGGGTTCGAAAAAGTGGAGCTGATGCCTATAGCAACCAATCAGATTCTAGGGCCTGATTCATAAAGGATCTTAACTTGAGAAACTTCTTATTTCAGTCTCCTGGACAAAACCATGTTACAATGCAAGGGGTGCAAATTAGTGTTCTGTTTTGCACATGAGTTAAATACTGACTGTTTTTTCATGTAGCACACAAATACTTGATAGCTTATTTGTACACTGAAATTTAAAGTTGATATTTATGTGCTACATGAAAAAACAGTCAGTATTTTAACTCATGTGCAAAACAGAATACTAATTTGCACCCCTTGCATTGTAACATGGTTTTGTCCAGGAGACTGAAATAAGAAGTTTCTTAAGTTAAGATCCTTAATGAATCAGGCCCTAGAATCTGATTGGTTGCTATAGGCAACATCTCTACTTTTTCAAACCCGCAGTCTAGTAAATATACCTCCTGTGTCAATAGGTTGGAAGTTTTGGTGTTGGGAGAATGACACAGGAATTTTGGTGCGTATACCAGTTCTCTCACTGTAAGAATGAAGTTCTGTTGGAAAATATTTACAAGCCATGAAGGGAGAGCAGCCATAAGATATACTCTATTAGAGAATCTGAACAACTATTTTTTTTTCTAACATTGTATTTTTTTTTTCTATAAACACTGTTTAAATCTGTTACGTCTGTTATTTTAGGTATACTACCAAGCAGATGTGCTTATCAATGTCCATTTTTTCAATTTAATATTTAATATTTGCCTGTCCGGGGATGTCAAAGCATAACCAGCGATGCCATATGTACCTGAGGCTTATTGAGAAGGGACAGTTGATATAAATAACAGAAAATCAAAAATGGTAATTATATGTTTCAATAGAAAACACCACTTTTAATGTATATATACATAGTGCGAGAGAGTTAAGTCATCTTTAATTTGTAGACAAAAAAACTAATGACCTCTTTTTTTTTTTTAAAAGAAAATGGAAAGTTACGAATGCTTGGAAGTTAATTATACAAAGTCTTAATATCTACATCCCAAACCATAACATCATTAGAAAAATTAAGCTGGAACAAATGAAAGCATCGCTTTGTAAACATCCAGTGCAAATTAGCTGGAAAAGACAGAGGAATACTGGATCAAAGAGGGTAATCATCCTTATCCATGCCCTGGAGCACCCACTTGTAAAATATGATTTGCACAATGACTATCGCTTCATTTTAATGGGGTATTTTTTTATTAATAGGGTTAACTAATTTTCTATTTTAACTTAAAAAGGCTCTTTTGATTATTAAGTGTATTACACTGTGCTAAGTAATTAAAATTGCTGGAAAAGGCACAAGAAAACTTGAACAGTTAAAAGTATACCTGCTGCCTTCACAAAGGGAAAGCAGAATTTTTTTCCGCTGAATAAATATTGGGCATATCAATTCCTTGTGGCAAGCAATGTCAACAGTTCCTACTGATTGGATAGATCACTTTCGAATGAATTTTAGTTGGCACCACAGTGGCTCAGTGGTTAGCACTTCTGCCTCACACCACTGGGGTAATGAGTTTGATTCCCGACCATGGTCTTATCTGTGTGGAGTTTGTGTGTTCTCCCTGTGTATGCGTGTGCTATAAAATTGACCCTAGTCTGAGTGTCTGTGTGTTAGGGAATTTAGACTGTAAGCTCTATGTGAGTGAGTGAGTTCTCTGTACAGCGCTGCGGAATTAGTGGCGCTATATAAATAAATGATGATAATGATAGCACCACTATTAGTAGGCAACAGATACATTTTACAGAAATATTATATGGAATACAGTTACATGGTCATTCAGGTTTATCACAACTAGAAATGAGCAAACTGGTTTCAGGTAGACTCACTGGGGGCCGCCCACGGTCGTTATTATTATCACGAGAGATCATAGAGGCACCCAACTGACGGCGGTGCTCAGAGGAGTTGCACTGACCCCTGGCAGACTTTGCAGGAATTGATCCGCTAGCGGTCGGCCATGTTGTGCGAAAGTGCCAGTCAGTCCTAAGACCGTTTTCCCTAGAAAACACTGCTAAGGGTTAACATGAAGCAGGTTCCGCCAACTCTCTCTCTACTTCGGGACACCACTGACTAAAGGTCACGGCACCTTTTGAGCTGCTCTAGGATCGTGCCAGCGATCAGATCTTCAAAGCCTCCGTGGACTTTGTTACTCTGTGCACTCGCTAAAAGCGGGAAGACATCAAACTTGGTTCCTACCTTGGTGGTAGAGGAGCAGAACGTGGGACTCAGCAGTCAGATCATCACTCCAAGGGGACTCAGTGAAAATAGTCTAGAAAAGTTCAGTTTGACTTTCCAGCTATTTTCCTAAGTGATTCCGAACCCAAGTAGCTACTGGCTGTCCTCATTCAGTACATTAGGCTGCTTGGGTGGTGGACCAGCTAAGCTAAGTGGCAAAAGAGGTAACATAACCCTGACAAGACATGAAAAAATATCGGCAATGATATCGAGCAGTCGACTATATATGTGTGGCTTCAAAATTGTCCCAATGCCCAACAATATTCAAATGAAAGTTGACTGGATCATTATTTGACATGTCGGTAAATATTGTTGGTGGATTACTGCTGTCTACTACTATCGTGTCATAAGGGTTTCACAATCCATCACTTGAGGACCTGGAACAGTCTCATGGTCCCCATGTCTACACTCATTCCCTATGTTTGCTTCACACAATAAACTTCTTTGTTAATAGTTAGTTATTAATAGATATTCTACGACAGTTATTGACTTTCTCTCCGGAAGTCTTACATGTTCTGTTGGAAACCCTTGCTCCATTCTTGTCTTTTCATCTCTTCTCTGGCCTCTTCCACGGAACTGAAAGACGTTGCCACTCGTAGGGTCGGCTCCAGAGGTTTGTATCGCTGCTGCAGTACTTCCGCTGTATCACGGAACGGCCCCTGATGGGTACAAGATAGGGAACATTATTTACTGTGCCCATTGCTGACATACTAGATTTCTTAACGGGACAGCTTCCGTCTGTAGAATCCCACCTCCAGTCTGCATAAGAACCTGACAAAAGAAAAACTCACTTTCGAATCTCCAGGCATTGTATTTAGGACAACTGCAGCAGTCTGCGGGCACCACTAATAGAATGCCACAGGCGAGTTTGATTTTTGACTGGTTACTAAATGGTACTTTTGTATAATAACCACAACAACTGTCAGGTATGACAGTCTCACCACAGTGAAGAGGAGCCGGATACTGTGGAAGGAACGAGCTTGGGGGCAAGTGCACAATCTTTTTATATATCTGCCCCCCAAAACTAAAAATGGACATGCTTGTTAAGAACAAGAGAGGTAAGTAGCCGCATTTGCACAGTGTACTGCACCCCCACATACTTAACGGTCCATCAATGAAATTAAGAACCCTGGTGTATGGATGGTATAATTATTTTACATTTTATTTTTTATTTTACTTTAATGGAATATGGCTGATATGCATGCTATTCACACCCCTCCAAATGTAGTAGGGGGCGTAGTGACGTTATGCTATGTAATGCATCGCAACGAGGGGACAGGATCTGCTAGCGTGAATTGCACCATTAAAGCCCCGCCTCCATGGGGATCCAGAACGGTGTATACTCTTCCCGGAGTCTGGGAGAGAGGACACTCTGAAATTTGGGAGCCTCCCAGAAATTCTGATAAATGATGTTATACATGCAATTATAGAGACAAAGAGAGAGGTGCATTCCTCTTGTGGAAAATACATTTCAACAATTCAGTGTTTATAACCCAAATATACAAATTTAAATAAAATAGTACATGTAGATGCGCTATATCCCATAGCAACCAATCAGATATCCACTTTCAATAATCTAACTGCTGATATCTGATTGGTTGCTATGGGTTGCAACACATCATCACTCTAGACACTATGGGCCTGATTCATTAAGGATCTTAACTTAAGAAACTTCTTATTTAAGTCTCCTGGACAAAACCATGTTACAATGCAAGGGGTGCAAATTAGTTTTCTGTTTTGCACATAAGTTAAGTACTGACTGTTTTTTCATGTAACACACAAATACTTGATAGCTTATTTGTACATTGAAATTTAAAATTGATATTTGTGTGCTACATGAAAAAACAGTCAGTACTTAACTTATGTGCAAAACAGAATACTAATTTTCACCCCTTGCATTGTAACATGGTTTTGTCCAGGAGACTTAAATAAGACATTTCTTAAGTTAAGATCCTTAATGAATCAGGCCCTATGATATTAAATAAGCTTTATTAGCTATTGTCCTCTGACAACAGAAAATCTGATAGCTTGTGCCACTGCGGCTTATTCTTGTAGGTTATCAGTAACCAGCCACAGCTGGTCTTACAGGGAAGGCTAAGAAAATGGAATGATTCACACCTCATTTATGCTCACTTATGTTTTACATTAATACAAACCAATAGGAACTAGCTACCATAAAAGTTATAGACCGTAAATAACACAAATGGCAGATAAGTATCATTGAGTACTTTTCACAGCTGGACAGAGGTTGTTTAGTTTGAGGGTAGTTAATGGGTTTTTTTATTTGAATTTATATCTTGTTAAATGCATTCTGAGGATATTTAAATGGTGCGATCAATAGAGGAGGTGTATTTAAATAGTTTAAAAAAAAAAGGAACAAAAGTCCACTACTTTACATCTTTGTTTAACAGCATGGAAAGCATCAGAATATCTAGCAGTATAATATTGGTTTTCTCAATATTTTAAAATAGAATGTATTAAAGTAGACCTGTCATCTACACACAGCATAGGTATGCAGCCAATCAATCTGCTAGGAAGCAGTGACATCTCTGATCTCTTGGTCTGTGTGTGTGTGTGTGTTAGGGGATTTAGATTGTAAGCTCCAATGGGGCAGGGACGGATGTGAGTGAGTTCTCTGTACAGCGCTGCGGAATTAGTGGCGCTATATAAATAGATGATGATGATTGTCTGCTTGTGTATTGACCTCTCCAGCTGAAACTTAATTCACACTTTTATTTGTGTGCGTCTTTTTCTGCGTCGGTTTGGAGGGCAAATGCACCCAACTCTATATGAGCCCCTCAATGTCAAACAAGCATTATATTGTATAATGTACTAGCTGCAAATGACCATTGACCAGTATGAGGGATTTAATTGACATCATTGGAGAAAAAAAATCCCTGGCAGTCGTAACATGAGGGGCCAGAGTCATCTGCTGTTTTTGAGCGTATCGTATGCAAAATCACTCTGTGCAAGCCCAGAACTGAAACATACACCAGTAAACACAGCCACGTCCGCACCGTGATTTTGGAGAGTGAACAGGGCGACTACGGGTTTTTCCGTAGTCGCTATAAAGTAAGGGTGTGCAAAACTCAAGTGCACGCAGCTACGTCTGAATCCAGCTCTATGCATCATAAAGTTACTTATTATTCTACTGTATCTCTTGCTCCAGCCACAGGGCTAGTCTAAGTCCTGATTACTAGTGATGACAGTCTTATATGCATTCTATAATATGTGTGCAACTGTAAAAATGTTCTTTATGTTTAGTATCCTAACAAACGTATTTCATGGGGAGGGGATACTTATTTTTTCTTATTTTTTTTATTGTTTTATCATCAATACCTTTATTATTAACATTGACATAAATTATATATATATATATATATATTTGTTTTTTTAAATTAATAATCCACATAGTTATTGGACACATCCTGCAGTATCTTGTGTAGTAGCGCATAGCAAACCTACACCCGAATTCCTCAGCGCACGTGTCTTCAGATCCGTTCATTGTTGAATTCGGGAGTACGTAGAGCCGATTCACGTGCGTTTTAAAACAGACTACTAAAACTCTGCAGTGCCTTTCATTGCTACACTGAGTCTATGATTACAGTGCTTCACATGCAGAGAAGAAAGTCAAAAGTGTCCATGGCTGGGATATTGGCTGAGCTCTGTGTTACACACTAAAAGGTCAGTAAGTGACGTACTTGCTGAAAGGGCTGCTACATAACAAGACCTTACTCTATTCAACAGCTTCCACCGGCCGTTGCAAACTTCTGTTCCTCAACAATCTGCCGCATTTTCCTCCACCATCCAATGCGCTTTGGTGGAAACAGGGACAACTGCTTAAATCGAGGCTCGGCAAACTACCAAAGAGGGTTTCGTGCCGCGCTTTAGCCGTTTTGCTCTATGTAAATGAGGCCTATCCTATTTGTAAAGTTGAAAACGTAAGTAACAGTGACTTTTATGATTACATAAACTAAAGTAGGAATGAGCTCAAGACCACATCATTGAGTTTACAATTTAATAGAATTATACCAATTTTGTTTTTTTTACAAATCTATATTTATCAAGAAAATAGTCTTAACACTGAAACCAGACCCTGATTCAAAGAGGCCCCTCTAAAGCTGAAGGCCACGGCAGAGTGCCCTGTCTGCCTTGCCATAAAACCGGCCTTAGACAAAATACTACAAACTCGGTGCAAAAATATTGTGCATGGCATTGTGACTGCAAAAAACATACCTGCGGTTTCTTTTTGCCAATCGGTGGAAGGGGTTGTGACGTTGGGAACGAAAACGGACGTCTGCAATCTGACCAATCGAGAAAGCCATCAGTGACAACTTTTTTCTTTGGCTTCACTTTATGACTCAGTGGCCTTGCTCTCCGTAGCAGGTACTCCATCTCGTCCGGAGTCTCCCTAGATGGCGAGTTAAATACACTCGCAACCTTAAAAATAACAGTAAAATAATCTCAAATATAAATGAGATGATGGAAACTTAATATAAAAGCAAAAAATAAGCAAACTTTATTTTCTGCCCAAAATAGCATGTGAACAGAATAAGGGGGGTGGATTTCTGAAATCTTTATCCCAGATGAGGATAATATGTGAGATTAATCACTGTATCATTTTGGCACACAGTAATGTTCGATGGCTGAGAGTCAATGGACTTTGTATCAATCTACTGGGAAAAAAATATAACTGCAATTAAAACTTTAATAATTTTAAACAAAACATGTTATTAAAATTAATATCACATATCACTGGTGGTTAGATTAAAAAGTAATCAAACAATCAGGTGCTAGGGTCCATGGTGCCCTAGGCATTTTTACAAAATCGGCGCCCCCCCCCGCAAAAATCGGCGCCCTCCTCCCCCCTCACCCCGTCTTTCCTTACCTTGTCTCACCACCGCCGCCTCTCTGCTCCGTCTCCTCCCCTCCACTCACTGACATTAGTGAGTGGAGGGAAGGAGACGGAGCAGAGAGGCGGCGGTGGTGAGTTCTCTGTACTGCGCTGCGGAATTAGTGGCGCTATATAAATAAATGATGATGATGATAAGTGGGTGTCAAGCCTCACTGGGCCCCTCTAGCACATTTGAAATAAGGAAAACTCAGAAAAACACATCCTGTCTTATCATATTATTAGCCAACAAGTTTATATTGTAGATTATTGTACAAACATAAAAAACACATTACTTTCAGTGAAGGTATGGGCCCTGAATGCCCTGAACTAGACATCGGACCACTACTGTGATCGTAAAACCGTTCCTTTATCTCTTTGGGGTTATATTTTGCTATCTGTTTGAACTGATGAGTTACACTGATGGCATAAAACATACTTTCATATTATAGGAACATTTTATTGAGTTTTATGTTATAATCTTTTACAAAAAAAAAACTATTCACAAAACTTCTTTGAAGCTGTCATCTCTATTATTTCCGTTTGACAGTAATTCTGTGGGAGTGTGGCACAGTTTTCAGACCCGACACATTTTCTTTTTTTAAACAACTTATGAGGCCTGCGACCGAGATGGGCTGTCTGGGACTTCATTTTCTCTTGCAATTTTCTGAAGTGACAAACACTATGGGGAAATCTTGGCTAACTGTTAAACCTACAGCACAGTTATTCGCAGTACTGTCATGCTAACCTCAAGCTCAATAAGTAGCAGGAAGTCTCGGGAGGGAACCCCTGCTAATAGCTTCTCGCTGACCTTCCTGCATGGAGGCCTGCTGTTGACTGCTGGCCCTATGGTGCATATGGTAAATGAGGTGTGAAAGTACTGCGTTTTTTTAAAGGCCATGATTCTCACATGTCACGAAATGAGCTACACATTAGATATATATTTTTTTTTCTTCTTTTCTTTTCCAGAATCCCTTTCTCAAGAAACCTGCACACGCTTTCCATCACGGAAAGTCATGCGTGACCTGTGATATTAATTGCGCCAGGTCGAGCGTACTGGTAAACGTACCATTTGTTGTCCAGTCGTCCTTAGCACTACATTAATAGTTTCAATCACTTTGCATTTCTGACCATCTATCTTCGGGCTTTCTTCCGTCATTTTTTTCATAATTAAGCACACGTATAAAGGCATGTAGAACGCAGAAAATAGAAATCCATTCAGATAACAATGGAAGCACAGGAACTGATGGCAGAAATGAACCTACAGGTCCTTCCAGGGACTGTTTCTTCTTTCTGTATTTATTTAATATGTTTGTATTATGTATGTTTGAATTATTTTACTGCTGGGAGACTACCCAATGGATCTGTCACCCCTTCTCTCAAAAAGTGATTTTTATGTTCATTTTCAGTATTCCTCCCTCCAATTTCAAAGTGTTTCCCCTAGTTCTAGAAATCCTCTTCTTTTTTAAAAAAAATACTGCCTTCCTGAACTCTGTTAATATCTTTGGTATATTGGAATGTTTCTATCATATCACCTTGGTCTGTTCTCTGCTCTAAGCTTTACGGGCCTGAGTCATTAAGGAAAGGAAAGCAAAAAAATGAGTAACTTTGCACCTTGGCAAAACCATGTTGCATTGGAGGGGGAGGCAAATTTGAAATGCGATGGTAGATTTATAGTTGGGGAAGGGCATGTCCTAGATCAACTTTAAATTTCAGTGTAAAAATAAGGCTATCAAGTATTTGTGTGCTACATGAAAAAGCAGCCAGTATTTTCATTATGTGCAAAATAATAAACTTATTTGCACCCCTTGAATTGTAACATGATTGGTCCAGGAGCAAATTTACTCCTTTTTTCCCCTTTATTTTGCTTAACTTTGCTTAATAAATCAGGTCCAAAGTGTTCAGCTCCGGATGTCTCTCCTGAGATGTTTTCGTAGGCAGCCCATGCACCGTTTTATTACCCTTCAATAGATTATTCCTATATTATTAATGTCTTTTTGGGAGATAGGGCTTCCAGTACTCTACACATTACTCAAGGTGAGGTTTACTAATGACCTATAAAGTGCCAATTTCCTACTTCCCAATATTCCAATCTGTGTAGGGGAGTGATTGGGACATGAGGGGGTGTGGTCACAATGGGAGCATGACCCCACCCTCCAGGAGCCTACATAGAGCCTCTAAAGAATTTAGCAACTCAATCTCTCTTCCCCCCAAAACACCCTTGTACTGCTACACACACCAACTCCCAACTTTCCCAAATGTCGGGACAAACTTCTGAGTATCATGACAGTGGAACAGCCCCCTAGAATCGTGACTGTCCCACCTAAATCAGGATAGTTTGTAGGTATGCAAAACTGTATAATCTCCCTCATCCTGCAATTAATACCTCTTCTGACACAAAGACGTATTCTACTGGCTTCCCACTACTTGCCTCCACTCTTTTCTTACCTTCATTTAACCTGAAACTCTAACTCCAATATTTTTTCCTCTGTTGCTGCTGATATCACGTTTCATTCTATATTTATTCTGTATCCTGCTTTCAGATTTTTGTGTCTTATGCGTATTATTTTACATTGTGATTTGTTACATTCAAAACTCCTCAGTCTAGTGCATTCCTCTATTTTCTCTAAATCACTAAGTGGTTATTTTACCCCTTCTGGGGTATCAATCTCACTAAAAAGCTTCATATCATCTGCAAATAGACACCCTCCTTGTAGACCACAAGTAATATCACTAATGAGTGCATTAAACAGGACCCAGGACTGAGGGTCTCTCCACTGGTTACCAGCCCTTCATCTGAGCTGACACCATTGTCTACAACACTCTGTCTCTTGTCCTCCAGCCAAACCTTTATCCATGACACTATCTTAGAGTCACATCCAAGGATTTTAAGCCTCTGAATTAATTTATTTATTAATTGCACTGCTGTTCTGTTGCTACATTTATCATTCTCCAATCACCTGGAACTATACAGCCAGCATCAACTGGGTAAAGAACTTGGCTAATGGCATAGCGAGTATTAATCTTAGTTATTTTAATAATTTTGTTTGTATTTGTGCCTACAGTACAGTTGGGTATAAGTTTCCCAACTAGTGCAGATGCCCCCTTGATCTTTCAACAATAAATAACAGAGGAAAAGTAGTTATTTATGTTGTCTGCAAACTGCTTTGCCTCCTTCAGCATCCCACCCCTTTCTGTGGCTGCCTTCCTGTTCCTCCCTTTGTATTTTACTTTCACTTTTTTGTTCTACTATTACTACTATTTGTTCTTCTGTTTTGACTTGAACATGTTTTATGGTATGTTTAGCCACTTTGCATGATTTTTTCCCCCTCTCTATTTCTTATATGCAGTTATTATTATTATTACCATTTATTTATATAGCGCCACTAATTCTGCAACGCTGTACAGAGAACTCACTCACATCAGTCCCTGCCCCATTGGAGCTTACAGTCTAAATTTCCTAACATAGACAGAATAGGGTCAATTTGTTAGCAGCCAATTAACCTACTAGTATGTGTTTGGTGTGTGGGAGGAAACCGGAGCACCCAGAGGAAACCCACGTAAACATGGGGAGAACATACAAACTCCAAATAAGGCCATGGTTGGGAATTTAACTCATGACCCTAGTGCTGTAAGGCAGAAGTGCTAACCACTAAGCCACTGTGCTGCAATTTCCTTAGTACATCCTTTCATGATGCCGTAAGCTCTCAAGTCATCTTTGTTTCAGATTTTCTGTATTAGTGAAACGAGGCTGCCTACTGTAGTGAGGACATATTTTTGGACTTGTTGCATGGACTGCTTGTGTTTGTATCATACCCTCTGATGAGCAATGTATCTGTGGGTGGTAACGAGGCAAAGGCAGCAATGTTTGTAATACACTATGCATGGGCCAAACCATAAGATACATACTGAGTGGTCGAAGTGTTAAGTTAGAGGTGGCGGTATAGAAATTCAGAAGTATGGCAAATGTAAGGGAATGCTATTTGATAGGTTTATAATGTGAGGAGTTAGTATGTTCTCCACGTGTTTGCGTGGATTTCCTCAGGGTGCTCCGGTTTCCTCCCACACTCCAAAAACATACTGGTAGGTTAATTGGCTGCTATCAAAATTGACCCAAGTCTCTCTCTCTGTCTGTCTGTCTGTGTGTTTGTGTCTGTGTGTCTATGTGTGTGTGTGTGTGTGTGTGTGTGTGTGTGTGTGTTAGGGAATTTAGACTGTAAGCTCCAATGGGGCAGGGACTGATGCGAATGAGTTCTGTGTACAGCGCTGTAGAATTAGTGGCGCTATATAAATAACTGATGATGATGATGATGATGATGAAGGCTATAGGAGAAGCAGTGGTATGGCACACCCCCGTATACCAGCGCACTCTATATACTACCCACAAAAATAGCCTGCAGTGAGAGCAGAAAGCATATATAAGCATAGGAGTCTCCTCTTAGATAAAAACAACGAACTGACCTATGTGAAGTTCAGACTGTATTGATTAATGAAGCAAGCAAAAAATAAATTGTGATCACCTTCCTAGTTAAGCCTTAATGAAGCAATTCGCTGTGAATCGCGTCATTCTAGCCCCCAAATTTTCCGTGTCTCGCTCTCTTCCACCTCCCACATCATCCTGCCCTACCAAGCTTAAAAAGGGCAAAGCTGGTAAGTATGCCTTAACTTAAATGACATCTACCAGAGGGCTGTTCTCCTGTAAAATAGTGGCTTATTTGTACATAGTGCTCATTAGATCCAATTATATTGAATAAAAATAACAAAGGACACTCATGTGACAAATTCTGATGACATCAATAAGCCACCTGCTTCATTTTGGTGCCAAATATTGTAAAATCATTAGTAGGACCTAATTTGCCATTCATTCTGTTGATCTAAGTGTATCAGCAGTTTAAATGCAAGGAAAAAAAAGCATTCTGAGTTAAAGATTTATAGTGGTAAAAACTGGGACGCATGTCCCAGCGACCAACGCCTAGCAGGCCCCGTGGTGGTTTCAGCTTAGGGCCCCAATTGTCAACGAAGAAGACCTGAATAAGTAACGATGCCGCTCCGAGACACAGGAAGCGATAACATCGAGCACAGAATACCTTCCCCATTCATTTTATTCACTTAGACATATTGTAAATACAATACAAAGTACAATATAGTTGTCGAAAAGCTTTTTCTCGTAATATAATTTACTTTAACTTGGCAGCCCGGCTGATCTATAACATAAGATTGTCTTTTCCTTTATACAACAGCCTTAAGTGAAAGTAGAGTGATCACCATAAAAGTTAAGCCATGAAGGAGAGCTGTGAATGAAATATTTGTAAGATCGGGGACTGCTGAATCAACACTGACCATTGCTCTTCATCATAATTATCAGGCCATACTACTGCCAAGGGATTTATAAAAATCCCACTCAGCAAATAATTGCCCTGCTGCTTGGAGATAGTCGGAGTGTTAACACGGTGTCAGAGTCCAGTGTTTAGTGCCGTATTCAGTATTCAATTACTCTTGCTGAGAACTATGGGGAAACATGATCATTTCTCAGCTTCTACGCTTATAATTGTGCAGGAACACTGTTAACTTGAAGATAAACTGCCGGGATGTTTTCTTTTGGCAGAAAATGAGCATCTCCAGCACGTTAGAGATCTACGAGAAAGATTTAGCTAATGTCTTGGCTTATCTACCCAAAAAAAAAAAAGAAAAAATGATGGTGTTGCTTACGTACAATGTGTCAACATTAGTGTAGCGTTAATGTAACATTTGCTACCACTTCTTTTGTAGTGTTTTATTTGTCACAGTTAAACTTTATTTATCAACTGACAATCACTTGGTGTTTTATATTGGTAATGAGATACACAAATATAATTAAATGAAGGCATCTACTTTTATGCCGTTTTAACTACTCTCCTTCCCTTCAGTGGTTATGAAGTCAGTCTGGTAGGGCTGCTTTAAGAGATTACTGGGCCTAGGGCAAAGATCACATTAGCCTTCATCTCTTATTCATCCCTTGTGTACCCAGTTTATTAGCCAATCAGATCATTGGAATGCTCTCACCAGCGGGAGGTGCTGTTCTTGTGGGAGACAGTGATGTGTCCTCTGTGTCAGTGAGGACAGGGCTGCCAGTGATAGGTGCAGTGATGTGATGTGAGGAGGGGAATGGAGGGAGCAGGAAGCCACAGACTGAGAGTTATGTAGTGTAAGGAGCAGGATCCCCCAGCAGCACAGAGTATATCAGGAGATGAGTGATATGTTAGTGAGGACAGGGCTGCATGTGACAGGGGCAGTGAGATAATGTGAGGTGGGGAATGGAGGCAAGAGCAAGCCACAGACTGAGAGTTATATAGTGGAAGGAGCAGAGTTCCCCAGCAGCGCAGAGTATATCAGGAGGTGAGTGATGAGTTAGTGAGGACAGGGCTGCATGTGACAGGGGCAGTGACATGAAGTGAGGAGGGGAATGAAGGCAGCAGGAAGCCATAGAAAGAGTTATATAGTGTAAGCAACAGGGTCTCCCAGCAGCACAGAGTATATCAGGAGATGAGTGATGTGTTAGTGAGGACAGGGCTGCATGTGATAGGTGCAGTGACATGATGTGAGTAGAGGAAAGAAGACAGACAGGAATTCACAGCCTTGGAGCTAGATAGTTAAATAAGCAGAGTTCCCAATAACACAGATTAGTGATGCTGAAAGATTGTGGTATCAAACATTCCTCTGTATGGAACAACGTGGCACACATCAAACGTACTAGAGTGTAGGAAAGCTTAACCACAGCTGTATTAGCATTGATATAATTTTACAATTCAAGCCAGAATTATGGTTTGGACCAATGTTAGAGTATATATTTTCACTTATAATAGAAAAAAACAAGTAATATATCCTATGGATTGTCCAGAACTACCCTAAGGAGGTGGCACTATCCTTACCATAAATATGTTTACTGGTCCTAAAATGCCTTTAAATCTCTTCTCCTGTGGAAGCAAGTTATGGACAAAGAATGGGTATTAATGATATTTTAACACACACATCTGAAAATGAATTCCAAGAAGGTGAAATAATTAGGTTGGTCAGTACTGTAATGAACTGGAAACTTGTATTGAGCCCTATTAGACATGTCATAGGCACAGTTTGGCAAAGTGGTCATATTCGAGCGCACAGATTTGTCCTGTTCTGCTTGTAAGTGTTGACTCTATAGATTATCGGGGCAGTTTTCCCAGATGGAATACACAATATAGTCTGATCACAACTCATTCATTTGTATACAACGCCACTTGGAGTGAACATTTTCCTGTCACTCCCTATTTACTGCACTGTCCTGATGAATATGTCTGGCTACTTTCCGCGCACTGCGGAGCCAGTCACATGAGCTGCTTTGTCCTTTACTGACGTCACTGTCTGAAGTTGGCCTAATGTATGCCGACAACTTGCTCTCGGGTAGAAGCTTAGGACGGGTCAGACCACATCACGCTAACAGAGAAGTTATACAAATCTTATTAAGCCTAACCTATTTATATACAGAGCTGTATCACAGAGGTGCAAAGTTATCTACAATCTTTAAACTGCTCTTTTGCGTTACCTCTCTGTGGTATGTCATTCGCACTTAGTAAACTTACATTTTGCAGAAGCTACAGTCTATGAATAAAGCTTGGGCAACGACCTTGTATTTAACCTCCTGCAACCATTACTAAATTCAGTGCTTTTTAGCCATGATTTTATATCACCAGGACTTGTGTCTTTGTTGCTCTGGGATAAGACACAAGTCAGCTCTCTGGAACGGAGCTGTATTGGATCCTAGGGCAACACCAATAAACAACTGTGCTTAATTATAATAACAGATGGCTAAGAAAAAAGAAACCAGAAAAATAAATCAATGTATTTAGCGAAAGGTGCAGGAGGGCATGCACAAAACAATAAATTACATTCATTTAACGGTGAATAAACCCCTTTAAACTGAATTCTGCCAAATTGGTCAAAGTAAGCCTCTGTCACCTTCTCTCGAACAAGCAGCAGCCAAGTGGGTTCCCAATTTTGCTTGACAAGAGATTCTGTAGAAGTTGCAGCTGGTCGCCTGCTCTCTAGGGGCCTGATTCAATCTCCTGGACAAAACTATGTAACAATGCAAGGGGTGCAAATTAGTATTCTGTTTTGCACATAAGTTAAATACTGACTGTTTTTTCATGTAGCACACAAATACTTGATAGCTTATTTGTACACTGAAATTCAAAGTTGATATTTGTGTGCTACATGAAAAAGCAGTCAGTATTTAACTTTTGTGCAAAACAGAATACTAATTTGCACCCCTTTTGTATTGTATTTGTAACATGGTTTTGTCCAGGAGACTGAAATAAGAAGTTTCTCAAGTTAAGATCCTTAATGAATCAGGCCCTAGATTATCAGTGGGTTCCACATCCGATGATACAAATGAACATCTGCACCAGGAGGAATAACTTAGACCCCAGCAGAGAGGCTGCCAGCGAGTTTCTCAATAACACACATAACAGGGTTTTGGGCGCTACAAGACGACATCTATAAAACTGTTATTTATTGATGTGTGAGTTGAAACATAAGCTACAAACACACCAACAGCATCACCCCTCTCCAGACATGTGGGAAATTGTAGCTCTCTCCTCTCTCCCTTGCAACATCCCTGAGTCTCTTTTCTGCTGGCTTCTCACCAAAAAACAATCTTTTATTATTGGCACTGTGATTTATATCTTCCAATCCTCGGCCAACAGCAACAGTGAAGTGCTGACAAGCAGAGAAGTGTGAACACTTAAATACAGCTTAAAGCTGCAGTGCTTGTCTAGTATCTTCTCCTAGAAGTGAACACTTCATAGCATTGTGATACATATTTATTGTTTATTGCAGGATAAGACCCCTGCTGGCAGATCACGTTATTACATGCACTCATAGATATGGTAAATACAGCAGGCTTGCCAGCTGTCAGTACTTTTACAGACAGTTAGTAAATACATTTAGTACAATTTACACCCGTCAGTAAGAAAAAAGCAGTGGTCAGTAAAAAAAATCAAACCATACCTGTGATTAACCAAAACACACACAAACCTTCAGCAAGAATAATTCTGAAATTGTGAAAGGTTGTAAGACCCCCCCATTTAAGATCCCCCTGAACTCTATTTTGCTGTGGAAATGGCTCCCACTTTAAATCCTTTGAAACAGCATATTAATGTGTCCATAGCCATTAATTAATTTGTATAAATTGAATTGTCAATAAGAAATATTTTTAGGGTTGGCAGCCGTAAAACCAGATTTACCGCCAACCTTTCATTTGGTGGGCAATCATGCGTGCACGGTTAGCAACTGCCACTAAAAGCCAGGGTGCAGTGCCAGGTTTAAAAGATTTTTCCCTGGACATTTTTGTTACTAAATGTCTCTTTATTTATCAATATTGATTTTTCAATAATTCTCACTACGGTCCTGAGTCATTAAGGAGAGCAAAGCATAAAAAAAGGAGTAACTTTCCACCTGGGCAAAACCATGTTGCATTGGAGGGGGAGGTAAATTTAAAATGTGAGGACAGATTTATAGTTGGGGCAGGGCATGTCCTAGATCAACTTTACATTTCAGTGTAAAAATAAAGCTATCAAGTATTTGTGTGCTCCATGAAAAAACAGCCAGTATTTAACTTATGTGCAAATTAATAAACTAATTCGCACCCCTTGTATTGTAACATGGTTTGGCCCAGAGAACATTTACTCCTTTTGTTGCCTTACTTTCCTTAATGACTCAGGCCCTGTGTGTTTTCTTTTCTGAGATTACATATTTACACATTTAGTAAGGGTGAAGCACAGGTCCATGGTGTTCGTACTCTTAATACAGAAGAAGACAAAACAAAACTGCCAGAGTGACAGTTGCCAATTTAGCCTCACGGAGGGAATGTTCCTCACTCCAAAAATGGCAACCAAATAAATACCCTGCCTCAATCACCCCCATAATGTCCTCTACTAATTATAGTTACAGATACAGTTTTCTTGTATAAAGGTGTCCGATCCATTCTTACATTTTGCTAGTGAATTTGCCATCATCACCTCCTAGGTAGAGGTTCCACAGCTTAATCACCCTAGCCTGCTCATGGCAGAACCGACTTTCTTACATTTGTTCTGATGACCCACTTAGGATTGTACGCTCCTTTGAGCAGGGTCATCTCTCCTCCTGTCTTCACCACTTTTAACTCTGCTCTCCAGCTACCTAGCCCTCCTCCTCGAGGACCTTCTTCCCCCCGTCCCCTCTCGCTCCCTCCTCTCCCCTCTGGGAGTTTCCCTGTCATCCGTGCCCTCCCTCTTGGGCTCCGTCGTATGCGGACCCTCCCCTCTCCCCTCCCCCTACCCTAGCTGTGCTTTGAGCTCACTGAGTTACTGTGCTTATTGTTTACTGTACTGTGCTGTCTCACCTCGTATTGTAATTTTGTTTGTCCCTGTACGGCGCTACGGACACCTAGTGGGCCCTATAAATAAAAATTTATAATAATAAAAAATAATAATAATGACCCCTTGTCATCTATACGTTCCTTGTACAACATTTGTTAGACAAACCTTTGAGTTGACCCCGAATATATGTTTATATATTTATTACATCAGCTCTAAGGTTCCCTGTTTACAAAGTGAACGAATCTAGTTTTCCTAACTTCTTTGTTACTTGCTGGACCCTTCGGCTCACTTACCAGGGTCCGGATCGCAAGGCGGGTTTCCGCCGTCGGTGAAGGGTCCTCTGTCTTCCGGTGGCAGCCGCCATTTTGGATTTCGGGTCTGGGTATGGTCTTTTATGCTTTTCTCTGGTCAGCCATTGGCTGATTGCTTTTCTCACCCCTCTTTCTCCAGACTATTTAAGGCTCTTGTTCTGGCAATATGATGTCTTGTCCTGTAGCCAGCTAAGCTGCTGGATTGTTTGGTTCCTGTGTATTCCTGGTGTATGCTGGTGTCCGTATCCAATCAAATTCAGCAGATCCTGGTATCCAGTGCTATATGCTTCTCAGCTAATCCTGGTATCCGGTATCCGTTCCTATTCTGGTCTCCTCCTGTCAGTTTCGCCTTGTACCCATCTGGAGAACTGTGACCTGCAGAGTGTAAGCGATGAAGGCCAAACCTCCTTGCAGGGGTCTCTGGTAAAAGCCTACACCTCGCTAGACTCCACTCCTCCATGGTGGGTGGAGTCAAATCAGGTAGATTGCAAAGAATCCAACCCTTCCTGTGTATTTCATGATATGACACTGCCCATCTCTGACCCCAAGTTCTCCTAAGTCCTTCATACAGTGAGGTGTCCAAAACTGATACTATATTTTCATTACATGTATGTATTCCCCCTTTACATGAATCCGAGGATTATACCGCCTTTATAGCCACTGCCTGGCACTGTGCTGCTATTCAGCTTTATATTAACTAGAATTAACAAGTCTTTTACCATTTCAGTTATTTCCAATTGAATTTCACCTAATGTGTATAAGATACATAACCCAACATTTATGTACATTAAATACCATCTGCTATCTCGTGGTCCAGTTTGCCTAGCATTCTATTAACAAAATACTATACTGTCCTGTGTTATCAGTAATTAGAGACCCTTACTTGCTAGGCCAACTACAAGGTCATTAATACAAACATTACAGAGGACAGAACCCAATATAGATTCTTGTAGTACACTACTAATAAGTTTAGCCCAGTCTGAATGTGTTCGATTTATAACTGGCCCGTGTCTTCTATCATTTATAAGTTGTCCACCCATGTACATAGGGTTTCATTTAGACCTAATAATCTCATCTTACACACCAGACTGTTATATTGAACAATATCAAACGCTTCAACTAAATCCAAATATGTCACATCAATTGTACAACCAAGGTTTTGGAAACTTACGCTTCATAAAAATGAACTATATTTATTGGGCTTGACCAGACATTCGTTAAATTGTTAATACATATGGGAGGGGGTAAACTTAAATTGACATGCATGCAATGGCAGGTACACAAAGCGGTCATGATCAGCTCTACTGAACAAAGTAGCCACACTTTAAAGCACAGCTGTTTCTACAGAGTAGGCAGCCATTTTCCTGGAGGCAGTAATCTGTTGGCTGAGCCAGTCTTCAGGAGAAGGCAGACTATTATAATTATTGTCCTTTATTTTTAAAGTTCTTTATTTTGATAACATATTACAGAGATGCACACTGAGGGATCATGATACCAATAAATACAGTGACATGAATGAGATGGCCTTGTCCAAAGGAGTCTACAATCTAATAGGTGTGGGAAACTATTTATACATAAGATAGAGGAATAACAATTGCTGCTGTTTTAGGGGAAAGTGTGAGTAGCCACTACAAGGCAATAGCATTATCAGCCACCAATACTAATGCAGCCATTGGCAAATGTCAATTACCACCAGTGGTGTGCTACATTTGAAATAAGGTGATACATTGCAAAGGTTGAGACATGAATGATAAATAATTACTGTAGAAATCTTAAGACAGTCAGCTGCCGGCAGCCGTGACTGTCTTCACCATTTATCTTATCTGGAACTCCTTGCTCTTCTAGTTCTGGAGAAGGCTTTCACTTGTGTGCTGTATGGGCACTCTTGTGGTGATGTGCCAGCTTGGAGTAGTTTTGTGTCTGGTATTTTTCTTTGGCATCATGCTCGCTGCCGGACACAAAGCCAGGACCTTGTTCCCCATGTTCACAGACGACGGCAGCTGTTACCATTTATAAGGCCGCAGAAATCATCAAAGGAGTAACAGAGTTGAAATTTAGCAATGATAGTTGGACTTTCTGAATGGAGATGATATTCAAGGAGATCTTCGAAACAAACCCTGTCCTTGGTGTGATGACTCCTTGGCACCACCTTGTATTTTCCCACTGCTAACACCAATGTTTAACGGTTTTATATAAGTGAGAAGATGACTAGATGGGAGGTAGGGCTGATCTAAATCTTATCAATTGGCTAGGACATCATTTAGGCACATCTCATTAATATAACTAATCTGATAATGAACTGATATTCACATGAATATGGGTTCATCCAACTCAATGGTGGGATCTTCGTGAAGGCCACTGGTCTACTTAAGCGATATAAATGTATAAACGTGAATTTTAGAACTTTCCACGTGTGTATTTTAAAGAAGAAGAAAATAAAGATAAGTGTTAGGAGCACTCCTAGCTGATCAGAATGAATGGACTATAACTTGTGAGGTGGTTCAATCCAAAGTTTATGTGGAACCCCTCATCCACTCTGCTTGTTCTCCCCCCTCTCCCCTGGTCCCTTTTTCTCCCTTGCATCACTGCCTCCCTTCGTGCCTGTTTTGTCCACCCTCCCTTAGGATGTAAGCTCGCATGAGCAGGGCCCCTCTCCCCTCCTGTCTTCATACCGACTCTTCTGCTCCGCCCTTGCTCCATATGTCTGCCCGGAGTTTCTGAAGCATTGGTACTTAGTGTTTATTGTTCTGTAATGTTTTACCCTGTATGGTCTACTGTTCGTATTATGTAAGGCGCTGCGAAAACCCTGTGGCACCTAACAAATAAATGATGATAATAATAATAATAACAATAATAACTAAACCCAAAGAATTTACTTCATGTAAGAGGAATCTATTCCCGAAAGTAAAAAGTATTATTGCCCGGAAGATTGGTAACGGAAAACCTTTGCTGTTATTGTCTGCCCACCATAGATTAACGCTCTGATGCGCTGGGCCTGCGCACCAAGTGGGCTCTTTCCTGCCACACCACCAAACTGACAGCCACTGGTTTCAGTACCATGCCAGGAGTAGATTGATTAGCCCCCAGGGATTGGTAAAATATAGGGCCTGATTCATCAAGGAACGCAAAGTGAAGGCAATTTGCATTTTTTAAAAACAAACAGAAATTGCAAGCATATACATCTGTATTCAAATACAAGAGGATCTCAAGAAATGTTTACATTTGAATACAGGTATAAATACGCTCTGGCGATACGTTAATTGCCAAATGCACACAGACCAAACACACAGCAGGATACGCACAATGCATATGTGTAATATAAAGTCCAATCAAAAAACTATTAACTACAGTAACACCTGTTGATACTATAATCAGTAATAAAAGTACATTTAAAAATATAATTTTTTAATAATTTCGTTTAAGTGAAATACATAAACCAGGATGTTATTAAAGCCTACTGTACATAAAATGCATTTATACAGTTTGTCTAAATTGCAAACATATGTTCTTGCATGCATACGCAGCAGTTATCACTATCAATTGGCCCTTAGACCTCCCTGTAGCTGGAGCAAGTGATACGGCTAAAAATCATGTACCTCAGAGATGCCCAGAGTCAGTTTCTGAGCATACACAGAGCAATTTCACGCAAAATAAGTCACGCAACAGGACTTACAGCCGAAGACCCATAGTAGTATATTTACTAAACTGCAGGTTTGAAAAAGTGGAGATGTTGCCTATAGCAACCAATCAGATTCTAGTTATCATTTTGTAGAATGTACTTAATAAATGAGAACTAGAATCTGATTGGTTTCTATAGGCAACATCTACACTTTTTCAAACCTGCAGTTTAGTAAATCTAGCCCTTAGTGTTTGCTTTCAGGGGAACTGAACAATGTCAATAGGGGTATAAATTTGAACTTGGAAAATAAAAAATTTCAACTTGGACAAACCATGTCACAATGCAAAGAATTAAAATGATTTTTGTCTGCTCTTGCATGTAGCACACAAATACTGGGTGGCTTTATTGCAATTTAGAGTTGTGCTAAAGAGCACACTCCTCTCCCAACTCTAAATCTGTTTCATCTCAGTATATGAAAATCTCTTTCCATATACCATACATGAATGTCAAATACATTGATTAGTCTTATGGTCCCTATACACAATGTGATTCTGTCGGTCACTAAGGTCATTTTACACCTAACTGGCTGCAAATTGCAGCTTTCGGGTTCAAAAGACCGTCAAAGCCGAGACAAAGAGTGACCGTGGTCTGACAATGTGTTAAGCTCTAGTTTTCATCTGACATTGTGGATTTGGCAATAAGCAAGTAAGTAAACACTCACCAGCAAACAATTGTGTATGTATTCCCAAACATAAAATAAAAGTTGTACCTAACACAAGCAGTAAAGAAAGTATTCTGCTTAGCTGTCACTGCAATAGAGGAGAAGTGCAAAGACTGCTCTGCAGGTCTTCTCTATTAGGACTGAATCTATATCAGGATGTTTCAGAGAACATTGTGTCCTGTACTCTATTTTAATATCTGGCTAACTCCCAATATATCAAGCTAAAGTACTGCATGGAAACTTCCCTGGTTACTTACTTAATAATATACTAAAATCTCAGCTTCGTTACTGTAAAAAAAACGTTCTGGATGACAGAATGGTTTCATAGGGGATGACTGACTTTTTAACATATATTAATTAAAGTGAAAATGTAAGAAAAAAAAGTTCTAGGTAATGCACTGGCAGAAATAGTAGCATCTATGGAACAAATTGATTTTGTCATCAATACAGACCCCGCGGTCGGGGTCTGCAACTAATGGTTTGTATATGTATAGATATCATAAATTAGCGGTTCCGGGTTAAAGTTAGGTAGTGTCACGCTACGGAAAATTACACTCTGTACTACACGTTAAACAACTGCACCACAACTGCAGACATGTGTGTCCCTAGAAGCTAAGGTTTTGGTTTGCACTATGTTACTGTGTTTCTCTTGTGTCTTATTTTATGCCTTTGTTCTATATATTTGCACTACGTTCACTTTTGCCTTGAGTGTGTTCTCTCCTTTTCAGTGTATTTAGTGATATCCGCTGGACGTCAATTAGCTTTGTATTTGCTATACCACCAAATTAAAGTAACCAGTTCTTCTCCACCATAGGTGGTCACACAGTTTGGTAGATGCAGGAAGAAGACTGCCCACAACATAGTGCACCGTCCTTTTACTCAGCCAAGGACTGACCAGTCTGTTAATCTTCCTTTTAAGAACAAAGTGAAATAGTACAAAACCCATCTTGAGAAAAGGTGTAGAACACAGCCTTGTGGGTCAAAGCTAAAACCACCCCAGGCACTAACATGTTAGGTCAGGGTTTCCCAAACCCAGTCCTCAGGGCTCCCTAACAGTGCAGGTTTTCTGGATCACATGTGACATAATTAGGACCACCTGTGGAACTGTTACAATGTGTCAGTCAGTAATGACTACACCTGTGCTCCAGCAAGGAGATATGGAAAACCTGCACTGTTAGGGAGCCCTGAGGACTGGGTTTGGGAAACCCTGAGTTAGGTTAAGTTTCTCTAGCTGGTGGACTATGCGGGAAGCTAATAAATCGGAGCCCTGAACTGGAGGGCAAAGTGTAGAATCCTTTAAGATTACAGGTGCCATCGAATCTCTGTCAATAATAAGTAAGTCATGGACAACTATCAGTCTCGAAGGAGGCATCACAGGATAAACCCTGGATAATCTCTATGTGGACAGGAGATCATACACACATCATGGTGCTCGACTAGTCACAAAGCCCAACAATAACCTATATACACAAAACCAATCAATAACTCCTGTACCCACAGCCTATCTGTATACCCAGCAACCCTATATGCTAAATATAATCAATCCTACAAGTACCTCACATCAGTAGCCCCCCCATTGTATAGTATATATTTAGCCCCCAACTTAGATACACTTAGGGGTATATTTACTAAACTGTGGGTTTGAAAAAGTGGAGCTGTTGCCTAGAGCAACCAATCAGATTCTAGCTGTCATCTTGTAGAATGTACTAAATAAAATGATAACTAGAATCTGGTTGGTTGTATAGGCAGCATCTCCACTGCATGGCTGGCTGAGCACTGTTATCAGTGACAACATAAACGGGCAGAATGGTGGCTTAGTGGTTAGCACTTCTGCCTCACAGCACTGGGGTCATGAGTTAGATTCCCAACCATGGCCTTATCTGTGTGGAGTTTGTATGTTCTCCCCGTGTTTGCGTGGGTTTCCTCCGGGTGCTCCGGTTTCCTCCCACACTCCAAAAACATACTAGTAGGTTAATTGGCTGCTATCAAATTGACCCTAGTCTGTCTGTGTGTGTCTGTGCGTGTGTGTGTGTGTGTGTGTGTGTGTATGTTAGAGAATTTAGACTGTACGCTCCAATGGGGCAGGGACTGATGTGAGTGAGCTCTCTGTACAGCGCTACGGAATTAGTGGCGCTATATAATTAAACTCTGATGATGTATGAGATATCAATCAACAAAATAACTTGAAGCAGGTGTGGCCAGAACATATAGTCACAACTTTTGTTCAATGAAAATGTTTAGTAACTTGCACGTCAGATGCTTTGACATATTTCCATCCTGTCTCGCAATTTATACATGTTTTATTTAATCTCTACAGCTTTATCGTAACTTTATCGTAAGCTTTTGTAAGTCTTATGAAAACATTGTATGCTTTTATTCAGAGGATAAAAGTCAGATTTATTACTGACTCAATAACAGTGTCCAGGTGTGAAAAGTACTAACCGATCAATTCCAAGATTTAGCTCTGGATCCCTATTCAAATAATGGGAGCACATCTGCTTTTTGGCAACCATGGGGCATTATGCCAGAGGATATAGAGTCCTTGTGTGGACAACATCAAACCCCTGGGCTTTCCTGTTCATGCTATGAAACAGCTTGTAGGTTCCATACATTGACAAGCCAGTATTTGGGGACATACAAGTGGTGGACAAAATAATGGAAACACCTGGGTGAACAACATTGCTAAAATATGTTTAAAATAAGGAAAAAATGAGTACTATGTTATGGGGCACTCAATGGAGTCACTAATTCATTTACATTTAATATCAATATATTAATCTTAATTAAAACTATGAACTTTTAATATTACCAAAAGTTTGCAAATATTTAATATTTTGCAAACTTTTGGAAAGATTAGAAGTTTATAGTTTCAGATAAGACTAAAAAATATGGAATTTTAATGAATTAGTGACTATAACGAGAACAGAATGCTTGTTCTTTCCTTGTTATGAGTTTGGTATATTTTGGAGAAGCATAAACCATAGAAATGTAAATGTAAATTTCAGAATGATTGAAATATTGGTATTAAAGTCAATGGTAATAAAGTAGTTTATATTGTCCAGCGCAGATTGTGAATTAACTTTAATCTCAAATAATTGTAAAGCAATGTCTGTTACACATGCACCACTAGAGTAAATTAGCAGACAGTATCCCAGGAAAATGTCCTGTTTAAAAATGATGAGCAGATCTCGTTGCCTAAAATGATTTTCAGTGTTGCAATAAAAGGAGGTCTTGATGATAGAGGGATGGTTCTAAGAACTTCATTGACCAAAATAATTTGATTTGCTGAGGCTTTTCAGCAATGATTGAAACAGCAGCAATTAAATCAAAGGGTGGAATTGAGTACTGGGGATATTCATCCATTAATTAATGACGATGATCATCTAAGTGCAAGCAGATCTTAAGGTAATCCTTAAATCATGGTTCAGTGATGTCACAGGCTGCTATTTAAATTACTATACTACATTCTCTTGAATATTGATTCATCCCACAAACGGGGGCTCCCCTACTATGTTTAGGTGTTGGGTTACACTTGAAATAACCTAAATCAATGGTTCAACCCATATAATTGTTGCTTCTACTTTGTATAGGTCACAGGTAGGATTTAAATAACAAAAGCTGGTTTGTACAAGCTATTTTTATTAGAGATGCTCAGGCTCGGTTTTCCAAAACCTGAACCCCCCTGAACATCGCCAATCTGAGTAAAGGGCCGAGCCGGCTCTCTACTTTCCTGCTTCCTCGGATCTGAATCGAGGCAAAACGTCATCGTTGCGCCGTCAGATCTCGCGGGTTTTGGATTCCATAAGTACCCTTCCTCCCCAGGAGATCCAGCGCCATTGCTCATACAGAAACAGGGGTAGCAGTGTTCTTGTCACTCTCCATTCTCCAGTGACATTGCTTAGTGCCATTGCTCATACAGAAATAGGGGTAGCAGTGTTCTTGTTACTTGACAAAAATTTACAGGAAATGATTGGAAATGAATGTTGCTAGGTTAACAATAATGTAGGTTCAAAAAAATAGTCAAATTATGTGATTTTAGCATTTTTTAGCACTTTAAAAAAATAAATACAGATCCAAAACCAAAACCAAAACACGTGAGGGTGGCTTTGCCGAAACCAAAACTAAAACACAAAGTTAATACAGATCCAAAACCAAAACACGAGGGTCAGTGAACATCCCTAATCTTTATTTTTATCTTTTGTAATTATCTGATATTTATATTTATCATTGTGCGGATTTATATTTTAATTTGGCAAAAATTATTTTGGGGGGTTGGAAAAATAAATCTGCAGGTTTGCTTCCATTTTAACCAGAGGACTGACCCCAGCCATTACCTGTGTTTAAATAGCAATAAACCGATGGACGGTAGATGCTTTAGTAAACACATCAGGGGTAATCCTTTCCAAAGTATGCATAAAAATGCTTGTAAAATGACAAAAGTGTAGACAATTTGCCAAAAACCTACGAAAGGCTACTTCAATGTAAAGTACAGTTATTTTGCTTTTTAGAGTTTTTTTTAGTTTGTACAAGAATATTTTTATAAGCACAGTTATATTTTCTTTTTATACAACTAACTTAATTTAATTGCCCCTTTTTGGTGGTCAACACTTTCTTGTAATATCTCATTTATATAATTTATTGTCTCCTGTAATCAGTATTCCTACTAAAAATAGTGTATGTGAAATATTCTTAGTGTGGTTGGCAATGAAGCCCGGCCATATTCCCAGATGACTTAGCTGGAAACATTATTAATCATGAGTTTGAGGTTTGGGAGAAACTTGTGATTCTCTTTCTCTCGGGGGTAGGAGAGGTCAGCAATGCTACTGAGGTCACGTTCCCAATCTGTGTGGTAAGATATGAATGTGCCATAATCACCACTTATACAATGACTTTCACTGTATTATGGGCAGAGGAGCGGTAAGAGGTTTAAGGAGGCGGCAGACATGTGGCACGTACAATGATCGAGTAACTGAGGAATAACCTTTTGTAAAGATGTTCTGACCTTCCGTATGATTATTCCCCACTGTCACTATTAAACATACACTGGAAATAGACAAAAAGGGAGTCTAACCTATTTCAGAATGTTTAAGTTCACATACAATAGAGGAACTAAAATCTTGGTAGACACTGGGATAACTAATACTGTGTTTTTAAAGTGACTATGAGTCAATTCAATGAAATAACTGATAAATTATTGGCTAAAATATTAACTTCATATAAACAAGAAAAAATAACAACAATAATAAAGATAACTGGATAAATAAGATTAATTAAATAAGCAAGGTAGGAGTACAATAAGCTAAGTAAAACTTTTTATGAGTGGATTGTTCTTTCTTTATACAAATACTCTTATTTCAGGAGAAAAGAAACATTCAGAAAATGTAGTATTAATACATTTCTGATTGAAATTTTTTTTTTAAAAAAATGTGAAAAGCATATTTTATTATTATTATTATTATTATTATTATATTATTATTATTATTAATAATAATAATAATCATAATGTAAATAAAATAATCATATTAATTATACCACTACTACTACTACTATTAATAAATATTATAAATGAAACAATAATAATAAACATAATAATAATCCATATATATAAAAGTAAAAAATATTAATTATTATAATAGTAATAATAATAATATTAATAATAATAATAATAATAATAATCCATATTTAGTAGAACAAAAACTAATAGGAAAACAAGAAGTATTTATAATATTATACATTACAATAAGCAACATAAGTATACAACCGGTTAAAGTTTTTTTGTTTATTGCTTCATCTTATTTCACTGATGAACAAAACTCGACATGCAATGATTTTTGTAATTATAAACTATGTTACATGTTTTACATACGCTGTACAAATATTTCTCTATACATTTATGTTACAATATTAGCCAGTAGGTGGAGCAGAAAACATTATTTATGGCTTTGTATTAATGTTTAATAGCTTTATAATAATATCTTCCCTGCTTATTTTCTTTATTGTGGACCATATGGGTTTGAATAATGATTAACAAAAAGATAATCTAAATGTATATGCAACATGCAGTCTAACTTGATATAGTCATCTTAGTCATTAATCAGAATACAGATACTGTAGTACAATGCAAAAACACAATAATATACTTCTATTTGTTTCTCTTCTTCTTTTGAGAATTGAATATATCGACCGATAGAATATTCACTATACAGAACTTTAGTGTAGAGTCCCATATTACAGCATGTACTGATAATAACTGGATTTAATCTTACCTCTTACTTATTATATCTGCAGATATTATGGGAATGCTTTGCCTGCAAATATGTTTGTACAGGAATACCTTTTATGTATGTGTGTGTATCTATATCCATATCATATATATATATATATATATATATATATATATATATATATATATATAATATAAATGCTTAGTGGCGTGTGTTAGTCTGTCTGTGTGTGTGTGTGGAAAAAATAAAACCAAGCTGCAGCGCCACCTGCTGGGCGGAGTTATACACTGACCTACTAAATTCTTAGTGTGTGTGGAAAAAAAACCTCAGAAAGGGCTGAAATTTGGTATACTAAGATGTTTTTAATTTGTTAATTTAATTTGTTAATTGTTAAAAGTGTTTATAAAGATTTAAAAAAAATATATATATATTTCTTGAAGGAGAAGTGACAGTTGGGAGTGGTTGGTGGTTGCCGGGGGTGACAGTAAGGAGTGGTTGGTGGTTGCCGGGGGTGACAGAGCGAGAGGAGTGTGATACTCAGGACCGCTGAGAGAGATCCCTGTGTCTGGATAGACATCTGGATAGATGTGGCGATGAAAATGAAGGATGAGGTGATGGAGAAGAATGATGAGGTGATGACATGTGGACAAAACCACGTTAAAAAAGGACGCTTGCGTCGGGAAGTAACGCTCTTCCCCTGAGGAGGCCTGGGCTAGCCCCAAATGTATGACAAGAACCTTTTTAACACCTTAAGTAGCTTGATTTGACTAGAATGCATGAGTATCATGCACGGGTTAACTTGTATATATATATATATATATATATATATATATATATATATATATATGAATTTCAAGGTGACTGCAATAGAAATTGCTGCTAGACTACATTCACATTGCTTACCATATTATGGCTTTATTAACCAATTAATTACAGAACTGACAGCTGTATATAAATTTTGAAGTCGTGATTGCCTATTTGAATTTTACCATCATATTATTGTTCTCTCACATTTTCTACTTGAAAATAAGAACAAATTTAGCATCACCAATATAAAAAAAAGTTTAAATATTTTGTTATTTTCTTAAATGACCCTTGTGATAATGTGGGTTCTGAGGGAACCGATATGTTACCTTCTAAGGCACATTCCTGCAGCACACAAAATGGCCACAACTAAATGCCTCGATGATGTCACTAATTCCCAGTGATTTGATAGGCTGCATTCCCATGACTATTGGTCCAGCCAAACAAAAGTGCTGCCTCCATACTGGCACTTTATAAGAAATGAAGTCATACATAAGTACTACAAACTCAGTGGGGCTCAAGCAAAGCAAGGGAGGACGGCATCTGGCTGTCCTAATTTACCTGAACAATGGAGGTGGTTAATTGGTTTGGCATTGAAATGTCTTGGGATGTATAAAGCTGGAATACAGCGTCAGGTATATCATTCAGTACATATTGACAGCAGAACATTAGCATAATTAATTATGTACACACCTTCACCAGACATATGCTACAAAACAAGCATTAACAATACTGCAAGATCTAAGAAAAGCAAAAATAAACGATTGTCCTTAATGATAACTTTGTGGTAAAATCTGCAACATGATAACACAGTGAAAATTAGCCTTTTGCTGTCAAGTATTGCTTTTCTCTTGCTTTCTTGCAGTCGTAGATGAAAGTGCTGACTTGTGTTTTTCGCCAACAGCATCGATGCTTTCTGTGCTTTGAGGCTGCTACAAAGCCGTCATGCTATCTGCCCTCACACATAGAAAACTACTTAATTGAAGTAGAAGTTGTGTTTTTGTGATATCTTTTCAAGTTGTCATGTCCTATTCAGCTGGATCTTTTGTCTCTGTCAGAGTGTGAATGTCGGTGGCCTCCCAGAGCTGTCAGGGGATTGCAATGTACACTAACCTGTTCAGTACTAAGTAGGTAATGCATCTTCCGAGCCTGATACTCCTTTCTTCGTTCTTCTTCTCTCAAGTCTTTCTTCGCTCGTTCTTTTTCTAGCATGATTGCATACTCTTCCAGTTCCTTCCTGCATTCAGGGAGAAACATAGCGTCGGATTACTGTATTGGTAAACTTCATGTCTAACGTTATAGGGGAAACCCAGAAATAGATTTCAGTAAGTTCATATTTTACAATGTAAACATATATTGAGTTAGTATTTTATACTTCATACTACATATTTCAGACTGTGATTAGAGTGAGTTAGAAGTTGCAATCAAATAAATGCATTACATCTCTATGAATTGAATTTAATACAGTGTAATATTGAGACAAGCACTCTAGATATAAAAATTGTATAATAATTAGGCTAAATGAATCTTTTTCATATGTACATTTAGTTGGTAAAATGCAGTCTAAATTCACAGATTAACTTGTCATCAATTAGGTGGCATAGCTCATTACTTTACATGAAATCTGGCCTTGCTGCCATATCAGGACCAGCTCCAGTTAAAAAATAGATGAATAATGTCAAATTAACACCATGGTCTTCAATAGCAGGACCAATTATGTTACTATTACAATTAAATAATAAAAACAAGTTAAAAATAAACATTGAGGACTGGAGTTAGGAACCACTGCTCCATTATATAATAAGGAATAACAACTCTGATTACTGCTCCACTTAATTCTTGAATATGCACTTTTCTCACGCTCCTCAGTAGCATTAATCATAAGTGAGTAACACAACTCTGAAATAGGGTGAAATAATTAGCAGATTAGTCACCATTCAATACAATTTGGTGCATAAATAATACACAATAGAGAAACAGGCAATCGCTTTTCCATTTATAAAGCAGCAATGACCAGTCTATCACCGGAACACCGTTTCTCTACCAAGATTTCCTAGGAGGAACATGTCCCAATCCCCTGCCCCCTCCCACCCACAGATCTCTGTGCCATTCCTGGCTTCAACCAACCTGCACATAATATAAAATATGGCAACCATGTGTGTGTTTGTTTCCTCTTTTGGTAAAATGGGTAAGGGTCTTAGAGAACCCTACTATTAAATTTAGAATACAAACAAGAATAATTAGTCTTCAGTGGAGGTGTTTATCTACCGATCTATACATCAGACAAGAACCTATAGAGAAACTACAAAAAATGAAGAGGGGCAGGAGAATTTGGGTCTGTAAGAGGGACTATCCTTCAAAAAGTAGTACACCAGTAAATATGTATAATGCTCTGGAGCAGACTACTGACAAGGTGGGTAATGTGTTTACTTTTTACAATGTAGGAAGATATGAAGCACCTCTCCTGTTCACACATTACAGTGCATAAAATGTATGAACTGTTTCTGGTGCGCTACACCTCGTCTGGTTTCTGGTGCGCTACACCTCTTCTGGTTTCTGGTGCGCTACACCTCTTCTGGTTTCTGGTGCGCTACACCTCTTCTGGTATCTGGTGCTCTACACCTCTTCTGGTTTTTCGTGCGCTACACCTCTTCTGGTTTCTGGTGCCCTACACCTCTTCTGGTTTCTGGTGTGCTACACCTCGTCTGGTTTCTGGTGCGCTACACCTCTTCTGGTTTCTGGTGCGCTACACCTCTTCTGGTTTTTGGTGCGTTACACCTCTTCTGGTTTCTGGTGCCCTACACCTCTTCTGGTTTCTAGTGCGCTACACCTCGTCTGGTTTCTGGTGCGCTACACCTCTTCTGGTTTCTGGTGCGCTACACCTCTTCTGGTTTCTGGTGCTCTACACCTCTTCTGGTTTCTGGTGCTCTACACCTCTTCTGGTTTTTGGTGCGCTACGCTTCTTCTGGTTTTGGTGCGCTACACCTCTTTTTATTTCTGGTGCGCTACACCACTTCTGGTTTTTGGTGCTCTACACCTGTTCTGGTTTCTGGAGTGCTACACCTGTTCTGGTTTCTGGTGCGCTACACCTGTTCTCATGCACTATACCTGTTCTGGTTTATGGTGCGCTACACCTTTTCTGGTTTCTGGTGCACTTCATCTGTTCTGGTGTGCTACACCTGTTCTGGTTTCTGGTGCACTACACCTGTTCTGGTTTCTAGAGTGCTACACCTGTTCTGGTTTCTAGAGTGCTACACCTGTTCTGGTTTCTGGTGCGCTACACCTGTTCTGGTTTCTGGTGCCCTACACCTGTTCTGGTTTCTGGTGCGCTACACCTGTTCTGGTTTCTGGTGCCCAACACCTGTTCTGGTTTCTGGTGCGCTACACCTGTTCTCATGCAATGCACTATACCTGTTCTGGTTTATGGTGCGCTACACCTTTTCTGGTTTCTGGTGCCCTACACCTGTTCTGGTTTCTGGTGCGCTACACCTGTTCTCATGCACTATACCTGTTCTGGTTTATGGTGCGCTACACCTTTTCTGGTTTCTGGTGCACTTCACCTGTTCTGGTGTGCTACACCTGTTCTGGTTTCTGGTGCACTACACCTGTTCTGGTTTCTAGAGTGCTACACCTGTTCTGGTTTCTGGTGCGCTACACCTGTTCTGGTTTCTGGTGCCCTACACCTGTTCTGGTTTCTGGTGCGCTACACCTGTTCTCATGCACTATACCTGTTCTGGTTTCTGGTGCGCTACACCTTTTCCGGTTTCTGGTGCACTTCACCTGTTCTGGTGTGCTACACCTGTGCTGGTTTCTGGTGCACTACACCTGTTCTGGTTTCCGCTGTGCTACACCTGTTCTGGTTTCTGGTGCTCTACACCTGTTCTGGTTTCTATACAATATATGATATATATATATATATATACACACACACACATATATATATATATATATATATATATATATATATATATATATATATATATATATATATATAGCTAGAAATAGCCAGTCAAGTACCTTTTAAGCACATATTTGATTCTGTCACTTTTACAAATTATCTCTTCTTCAAAATCTACCTTGCAACCAATATATCTACCGAGCACAGAAACAGTTAAACTATTAGTAATTAGTATATCATGTGATGACAGAGGGGGAAAGGGGGAGGATGTCCCAGTGCAGGCAGAGCTCAGAGGGGCGTTTCAAAGCATCTCTGCTTATTACATCATATGCCATGTGACTGTGGTTGCCATGGTAGTCTTGAATCGCAAATCATTGAAAATAACAAGGGGACATGGTAAATACAAACATTCTTCTGATGTTGATACAGTGATTTACCTAAAAATAAAAAGTACACCCAAACTTATTATGGGATTGCTGTTTTAAGCAAAACACATTTCATTGTACAAGAGTCCGAGTCATCTAGAGAAGAGCTCATCTACACACTTTTTAATAATTGTACATTGCTATGTAAAATGTTATTATTTTATAAATACTGTAAGATAATAATAACAATAACAATAGCAACAGTTCCAGTTAGAAGTGTGTGTTTCTCTATAAAATAAAGCCAATGGAAATTCACGGAGAACACAGAACTTGCTGTGGGGCAGAATGTGCAGGAGAGCGTGGGTCAATTAACATCCCTTAGATTTGTTCCTCAGAAACAGCTAGTCTAATTAACCTTTGCTTGAAACACTGGAACTTCGCCCATTGATGCGTATAGATTTAATTAAGTGTTAATACCCGATGGCCAGGTCTTTACCATGAGTTACGGACTGCGGGCGTACAGTAGTTAGTCGCCCTAAGCCAAGATGAGATTTCTCTGAATTATTTGCCCTTCAGAGAGATTAGTTGTATTATGCTTTCCAAAGAGTGTGCTTAATGTTGTAACCTTCTGTGAGCACCTGCGATGTGATTTACCATTAAGAAGATCTATATCTGAAGTGTCCAAAATAAACAAATATGGTCAATGGAGTTTGTCTCAGTACCCTGCTCCCTACATTGATGCAAATTTACAATAATAAATATTTTGTTTAATCTGAGTTATAACAAAGTATCTCTAAAACATATATAAAAAAATAAACATTTTAAAATGCATGTAACAAATTAGTTGCATATAAGTCTGACTTTATATTTGATACTAAATGACTAAAAGTAAAGATGAAAGAGGCCTAAATATATATTTTACCAGTATATCCACCTCCCCAAGAATCAGAATGTCAGGGGTCTGATGCTCAGGACTTAATCGCGGCTCAGCTTTATATACTAATTTCTAAATACGGCTTAGCTTTATATACTAAATGCTAAGTACAGCTCAGCTTCATATACTAATCCTTAAATGCGGCTCAGGTTTATATACTAATCTCTAAGTGCATCTCAGATTTATATACTAATCTCTAAGTGCGGCTCAGCTTTATATACTAATCACTAAGTGCATCTCATATTTATATACTAATCCCTAAGTGCGGCTCAGCTTTATATACTAATCGCTAAGTACGGCTCAGCTTCATATACTAATCTCTAAGTGCAGCTCAGCTTTATACAATAATCCCTAAATGCGGCTCAGCTTCATATACTAATTTTTAAGTGCGGCTCAGCTTTATATAATAATCGCTAAGTGTGGCTCAGCATTACATATTAATCCCTAAGTGTGGGTCAGTTTATATACTAATACATAAATGCGGGTCAGCTTTATATACTAATCTCTAAGTGCGATTCAGCTTTATATACTAATTTTTAAGTGCGGCTCAGCTTTATATAATAATCGCTAAGTGCGGCTCAGCATTACATATTAATCATTAAGTGTGGGTCAGCTTATATACTAATACATAAATGCGGGTCAGCTTTATATACTAATCTCTAAGAGTGGCTCAGCTTTATATACTAATCGCTAAGTGCATCTTATCTTTATATACTAATCCCTAAGTGCGGCTCAGCTTTTTATACTAATCACTAAGTATGGCTCAGCTTCATATACTAATTTTTAAGTGCGGCTCAGCTTTATATAATAATCGCTAAGTGCGGCTCAGCATTACATATTAATCCCTAAGTGTGGGTCAGTTTATATACTAATACATAAATGCGGGTCAGCTTTATATACTAATCTCTAAATGCAGCTCAGCTTTATATACTAATCTCTAAATGCAGCTCAGCTTTATATACTAATCGCTAAATGCGGCTCAGCATTACATATTAATCCCTAAGTGTGGGTCAGGCTTTATATACTAATTGCTAAGTACGGCTCAGCTTCATATACTAATCTCTAAGTGCGGCTCATCTTTATATAAGAATACATAAGTGCGGCTCAGCTTCATATACTAATCCATAACTGCGGCTCAGCTTTATATACTAATCTCTAAGTGCAGCTCAGCTTTATATACTAATCTCTAAGTGCGGCTCAGCTTTATATAAGAATCCATAAGTGCGGCTCATCTTTATATACTAATCTCTAAGTGCGGCTCAGCTTTATATTAGAATCCATAAGTGCGGCTCAGCTTCATATACTAATCCATAACTGCGGCTCAGCTTTATATACTAATCTCTAAGTGCGGCTCAGCTTCATATACTAATCTCTAAGTGTGGCTCAGCTTTGTAAAATAGTCATCAGATTGGCTTCTGCTTTATGCAACAAAAGTGACCAAAGTCACCAAAATCACTATAGTTAAGTTCACAGAGCCCCCCCAAAAAAAGCCATGGGGGCACGCATTTTATGTAGTTCATAAATGACCCTTACTGTTTGCCCTGTGCCTGCGCATTGTATTTATAAATTATTCCAGCTACGGTCTAAATTGTAAGCTCACATGAGCAAGAAACCCTTCTATTGCAGCCCTGACAGAGGGTTTCCTACCAATGGCCCCTTGCATACCAAATTATCGCCTTAACTTTGTTATTTTTGTTTAACTTCCATCCAACAAATATGTATTTTATATGCAGCAGCTTTTTGTTTTTTGGGTTTTTTACTGCCAGATATAACATAGTTTTATAGCTTTGCAGAAAATGTTGGCAATTAATAAATTAGTATTAATAATAATACTCAATATCACAAAGAGAACTCTTCGCTATAGAGTTTAGGTGGTACGGCTGCTATTTCCATATTTAGATTTAGATGGCAATTGTTCAATTGTGCACATATTTTGTTTCCAGTCCAAAATGTAACTTTTGTACATATTATTTTTATGTTTGCACTTAATAAACATTGTTTGAATTGTAATAAACTTGTACTCTGACAGTATTTTCAGTAAGTGAATCGTTAAGATATTTATTTGGGAATTTCTGCAGGACAGGAATAATTTAAAATTCAGGATTTCCTGTTGTTGAAAAATTTGAAATTTTATGTTCTATCGTTAAAGGCAATGGTCATTAATATTTATTTTTTTAATTAAACTTCTCCAACTGCTAATACGATTATTTGTACACGCTGTTATTCAATTTTCTGCTGCCTTTGGGTTGAAAAAGTACATTTAAAAGTGTCAGGTTCTCTGCAGCTTTACAGATTTAGGGGTATATTTACTAAACTGTGGGTTTGAAAAATTGGAGATGTTGCCTATAGCAGCCAATCAGATTCTAGCTGTCATTTTGTAGAATGTTCTAAATAAATGACAGCTAGAATCTGATTGGTTGCTATAGGCAACATATCTAATTGTTCAAACCTGCCGTTTAGCAAATATACCCCTTAGTGTTTGGCAGGGTGTATCAACATTGTTCCGGCAAAGTACAATAATGACAGTGGTAGTGCTCAGGGTAGTATCCTTTTAAATTGAATCAATAAATGTTGGCTGAACTCTCCAGCTCATAAGTACACAGGTTAGAAACTTCAATAAACACTTATGTTTAATATCATAAGAAAACAGCAGAATTAATAACAATAGTTTGCAAATCATCTATTTATCAATTGGTGGGTATGAAATAAATAACATGTGTGAGGTTCCACTTTTATAACAAATATAATGAATATTTATTGAGAATAATAAAATGAGTTCCAAAACTTTAAATTCTATGGTTTAGCTCTGCATCCTACACAGTAATTGTGATTTAAATAAAACCTATCATTATTGCATAAAATAAACTGCAATAGGAATCATTTCTACTCGGGAATGAAAGTTATAGAAGAGTTTCTCTCGTAAAACGGATATATTTGCCTGATTATGAAACACGATTCCGAGATGTTTTGCTTTGCATTGACAGAAGCTTTAAATAGAGTTTTGGAAATACTGTTTATGCAATCCACTGGAATATCACTTGCTTGCTCTCCCTGGAGAGCACTCTAATTGTGAGATTAAATAACAATCTATAAATATATTACAGATATTAAAGGCGTGCAAACATCCTGTTTGTTCTACTCAGCACTGCGTAGTCACAATGACTGTAGATCTAAAGTAAGCTGTGCATTTCAGATTGTGCTGTCAAGTCGACAGTGACCTCTCTGACCCGCATTTCCAGGCTATTAATAATCGCTAAGTTACCAGGTAAAGCCAAACAAATTTGTTTCCAATGAAAGGATCTCTATCTGTGTCTAAAAATTTGTGCTGTACCAAACAAACCTCATTAACTGTGTCCACTTTTTGACAAAGAACAAAGGCAATGGCGAGACTGATGACCTTCCCCTGTCCTTACGTAAGGGATTTTAGAGGTTAGCATAAACTCATGGCGAAACGATGGCTTTACTAATTAAAGGGACACTGTCTAGCAAACAAATATGTATATTGAAAATATTTGTTTGATGTGAATCTTCTAAAATCAAAGGTGTCATCATTATTATGTTCATTTTGTCTTGTTTAATGCTTGGTTAAGTAATGCAAACATTACCTTACTGAACCACTGGGGGCACTGTTGCATTGAATTCTATTGATGATTGGTAAACTACACTATTGGAGTCTATAGAGAGCTGGAGCTCTGTACCATAGGAGTACAGGGATAACTGGGAGCATGGAAACTGTAACAACTTTGAAATCAGGACTTTATTTGAAGATGATGCTTTTATTTAAAGACATGCTCATCAAACATTTAGTGTTAGAATCCAAGTACAGGGAGGTATCAGAGACAAAACAAGCAAAGAGTACATCCAAATAACACAGAATTCCATTAACAGCAGAGTTCTGGGAGTATAGAAATCCAGAACTAAAGGATACCAGGAGTATAGAATGCCAGAAGTAGCAAAAGTACAGGATACAGAACAACAGAATGCCAGCAGTACCAGAAGTAAAGGATACCAGGAGTACAGGATGCCAGAAGTACCAGAAGTACACAATATTAGAAGTATAGGATGCCAGATGTAGCAGAAGTACAGGATATAGAAGTACAACATGCCAGCGGTAATGTATACCAGAAGTAGCAGAAGTACACAATACTAGAAGTATAGGATGCCGGAGGTAGCAGAAGAACAGCATGTCAGCAGTGCCAGAAATAATGTATACCAACATTACAGGATGCCAGATGTAGCAGTAGTACAGAATACAGAAGTACAGCATGCCAGCAGTACCAGAAGTAAAGGATACTAGGGGGTATATTTATTAAACTGCAGGTTTGAAAAAGTGGAGATGTTGCTTATAGCAACCAATCAGATTCTAGATGTCATTTTGTAGACTGTACTAAGCAAATGATAACTAGAATCTGATCGGTTGCTATAGGCAACATTTCAACTTTTTCAAACCCACAGTTTAGTAAATATACCCCCAGGAGTAGAGAATGGCAGTAGTACCAGAAGTAAAGGATATCAGGATTACAGGATGCCAGAAGTACCAGAAGTTCAGGATGCCAGAAGTATAGAATGCCAGCAGTGCCAGAAGTAAAGGATACCAGGAGTACCAGAAGTATAGCATGCCAGGAGTATTAGAAGTACAGGATACCAGGAGTACTGAATGACAGAAGTACAGGATACCAGGAGTACTGAATGACAGAAGTACAGGATACCAGGAGTACTGAATGACAGAAGTACAGGATACCAGGAGTACTGAAAGACAGAAGTACAGGATACCAGGAGTACTGAATGACAGAAGTACAGGATACCAGGAGTACTGAATGACAGAAGTACAGGATACCAGGAGTACTGAATGACAGAAGTACAGGATACCAGGAGTACTGAAAGACAGAAGTACAGGATACCAGGAGTACTGAATGACAGAAGTACAGGATACCAGGAGTACTGAATGACAGAAGTACAGGATACCAGGAGTACTGAATGACAGAAGTACAGGATACCAGGAGTACTGAAGACAGAAGTACAGGATACCAGAAGAACATTCAAACACATAATTTAAAGTAGCAGAGTACTGAGAGTTACACAATTCCACAAGTACAGAATGACGGAAGTGCCAGAAGTACAGGATGCCAGCAGTACCAGAATTACAGGATGCCAGCAGTACCATAGGAATGCAGAGACCAGCTTGGCCACTATGGTTTAAAAAATTGTTTAATTATCTCCCTCTGCGACCAGCACTGAGTTGCTATAGTGGTTTTTACCGTTCCTCAATAAGAGGACATATATTAAAGTAGAATCCTAAACCAAAAGCTGGCTTTAGTGTGCCCAACTTTTGTAGATTTAGTTTATTGCTCCTAAGCACTTAAACTGTAGAGGTTTTAAGAGACTTTGGGGTAAATGTATCAAGCTGAGAGTTTTCCGGCGGGTTTGAAAAGCGGAGATGTTGCCTATAGCAACCAATCAGATTCTAGCTGTCATTTTGTAGAATATACTAAATAAATGGTAGCTAGAATCTGATTGGTTTTTCAAACCCACCGGAAAACTCTCAGCTTGATACATTAACCCCTTGGATGGCTTTGCTGCTCCCTGGAATATTTTAACCTTAAATAATTATACGGAGAGAACTGTACGTATGTATCTGTCACCCAGAAATAGTTTTGTTGTGATTTCCAGACTCTTGGAGAACATAGTTGTGTTTTCTGATTAATAAACCTTCCCTCAGCAGGAGGGTTGAAAAGATTTATATGAACCACGTCTTGAGAAAGGTTGGACAGCGCTGACCTCTGCCCCATCTGTAGAACATATCTGGGAATCCCCCACAAATTAATCTAGATAATGAATTCCACACTGTCTGATGTGGTTGTAATGACCCCTCTCTGATCTATGTCCCTGTAATGACAACAGTCTTGTGCATACGTCACAGCTAAGATCCCGGCTTAATTTTTTATAACGTGACAAAATATATTGACCTATGAACTTGAACTTTCCAAAATCCCATAGTTCCCTTTTTAAAAAGAACCCCTATTATTTTCAGAACACTGCTCTGTTACTTCATCCTCTGGCAGCCATCGATGGAGAATTTCCATAGGCGTTGCTCTATGTACTATAGGAAAAATGGATGTATATGTGAGGTCGCGCTTCCTGATATGTAGGGGTGCTGCCACAAATGGACCTATATGTTGTTCGAGGGGAGTCCCCACCCTCGCAGAGCATTATGTACATAAAGCTTTGAAAGGTTAAATACCAAAATTTTATGTTTTATTACATAATATGTCATTAACAGGTTCTGGCCAGAACAATAAAATATGTCCAAGAGCAATTATGGTTCTAATGGCTCCAATACTGTGAATGATGGTAGAAAAGCAGGTCCCGGTCCGCTAGCATGCTAGCCATATACTCTGCATTATAAGTACTTTTTCAAAATACCGTAAGAGTCGCACTCAGCGTCTGGGTGATCGGAGCGGGTATGCGCCACCCTTCTATTACACCTCACACCGGGGCCGACTAAAACATCTACCCGGATGAGGGCGAGTAATTGGATTCCCGATTTGCATGAGAAGGACACCCATAGCTGACAGAACTACGACTCTACACAATTGTGAGTTTTCTAATGTACTTTAACGGTTCTTCAAACACATAAACTGGGCACATTTGGAATCCAGAGAGACCTGCCATTGCTGTTCTACCATCATTCACAGTATTGGAGCCATTCAATGTTTTTCCTTATCATTGTTTTTCTTGTTCTGGCCGGAACCTGTTAATGACATATTATGTAATAAAACGTAAAATTTTGGTATTTAACTTTTCAAAGCTTTATGTACATATTGCTCTGCGCCCAGGTACCTAACCCAATGTTGCTCTATGTACTCTCTTCCATATTTTTCCAATTGGCATAAAAAAAAACCCTCCTCTTTCGCAAGTACCCTCCACTACCAATGCCACTCTTCAACACTGATGCAGGAGGAAGTGCGTGGTGATAGCGCTTCCCAATCACAGTGCGCTTCCTTGTGCGCTCTGACCCTCATTGTCTGAAATCACCTTTCTTTAGAATTAAATCAACTTTCTTTAAAAAGTCTAACTATATAATTGTTGCTATGCAATCTATGAAGAATATGTGTGGGAAACTGCAATCTATTAACATAATAATGAAAACATAATGTTCCTTGTCTTACTAGAGTTGTTTTGTATTCATATATATGGCACTGGTCCATTAATGTAAATGTCACTCGTTGGGAGAGGTTTGATGAAACAGTTAATTGGCTGAAGATCTTCTCTGTTGGATTCCAGCTAAAGTCTTAACCAAGGAACAGGAGACATAACACCTCTGTCCTGACCTCAAACCATACATCATCATCACAAACGTCTGCCTCCTATCTGTCTCTATGTCAGACTAAGCAACCCTCTATACTCTTTATTTAAATGTTTAAGACACAGGAGCTGCCTATGTAGAAAGGACTGCTATCTGTCTACTGATCAATCCTAATTTTACGCTTAAGTGAGATTAAAATGGCATTGCTTCTGTTTAGTTTAATACAACCTGGAAGCCTTTGTGTGCTGTAAGTATTCAAACTCAAATTACTGGTCGATTAGCTGAAGGACTGTGGGTCATTTATAGAAACAAAGCTAACAAGCTCTGGCAAAAAAAACAAAAAAAACGAAATGACAATCCTGCCATGACCCTGTGAGAGGCTTGACAAGTATCTCAAAATGCCTATTGGCTACACAGTTGAATGGAATGCCCTTGGGACTTTGTGATGAGAAATATTAAGAGGTTTAATAAACAAAAAACAAGCGTTTTTGACACTTAATTCTGTGCCTGGGGAAACGCAGCAAAGAAATGCATGTTTTATAGTGTTAAATAGTGGTAGATGACTGGCCAGTAACTGAGCACAATGAAAAACTTCTCTCCTCACAGAGCAGTCACAGGATACTCTACAAACAGCTATAGCAGCCATTTTTATTGGCAGAACCAAGGACAGGACAAGAGACCTCTGGGTAGATCTTATGTTTATCCTGACACCATCACACTGTGTGGTTGGCCATTTTGTGGGCTGACCCAATATCCATGCAGCCTATCAGTGCACTAGGAACTAGTGACATCCCTGTGAGGCACTGGTTCCTGGCGAACTATGGGGGGTATTCAGCGTAAAAAAAAATATCTCCTGGGGGTTTTTAACTGCAATACCGACCGTTTTGAGTTAGCGCAGCGCAAAACTCATGCAATTCCATTGAAAAAGAGGGAACGCTGCCCCCGCACGTTAAACATTGTGTTTGCGAGTTTTTAGGTTTTGCATACATTTTCATACATTAAATTGTATTACACATTGCTAATATATACATTGCAGTACTTTCTTTAGCATATTTTTTAATTTAACTATTTTTTACCATAGGATCATCTATACCGTGTCAAAACACATTAATACATTCATATTTGTACCAAAAACATACATAAATATAATTAATTAGTGATTTTTTTTAAAAAATTTTTTTATTTTATTTCATTTCATTATTTTTTCACAAGAAAATCAACTTTTACATGTTAGGTATTAGTGATAAACATTTTAACTTTTTTTTCACATTATTACATGATTTCAAATACTTTTCAGAGGTCTTTTATTTTTAACACACCCCAAAGAGGTGTGAGAAAAAATAGAATATTTTCCTGTTTAACGCGCCGCGTTAAAAAACAATTGAATAGCTTTTAACGCGGCTGCCTCTCGCACACCCAATACTTTCAATAGACCTTTTACTACACCGCGACAGGACCGTTTGAGCGTTAAAAATGGAATTGAATCGTGGGTAAAGTTAACCTGCTTGAAAATGATAAAAAAAAACAGCGTTAAAATGACTTCACGCGGTCAGAAAAAAAACTCGCTGACAATTAAATACCCCCCTATGTGTACCCACCGCCTGCACACTGTGGGGGCAGCCATTCTGTGGACCAAAACATTGTTCAGCCTATCAGTCCACTAGAGAATAAGTGCCTCCTATCTCAGTGATGTCACTACTTCCTAGTATATTTATAAGTTGCATTCTTATGAAAATCGGTTAAGCTCACAAAATGGCTGCCATTAGTGGGCCCTTCATTAGGAAGAGCAAAATGGCTGAAGTGTAACACAAAATACCCTTGGGAGGTGCCATGGGCCTTGATTTGCAAGGTGCACCTAGGTTTCTCCAAAGTGCACAGGTTTATGAAGGAAGATGGCGACGTTTGCTGAGGGGGAAAAGTTTGCAGCAGCCAATGGGAGGAGTTGGGGCGGAGCAAGAGTATTCCTGGCAATGTACGCACACTGGTATGCCTAGTTTTGAGGATACAAAAATGAGATTTCAGCTGGCGGAGTGATACTACTGAATTGAGGTAAAGGGGTGGAAAGGGAACATATTTAGTGGTGTTCCTTGCTGTGCAGATGGGCACACAGCCATTTCTGTTGCATAAAATACTTGCATATCTGAGGTAAAGAAAGGCTTAGGTTGGGTACATACTACAAAAATTGTATCCATATATAGCCAAATATATATAATTAACGATTTTACCAAAGACAAAAAAAAAAAGTCCTGATCAGCAGCCGATTCCTGTGTACACACTATACACGTTTTACAAGATTTACTGTCAGATCTGTGCTCTTCATCTGTCATAACCATCAGCTGAAAAGATGGTAACTCTGCACACTCCATAGAGATCTATGGACACTGTCGGTCCTGAGTGCCTACACACTGCAGGATCGGAACGACATCGTTCCATCGTTGAACTAGATTTTCAGTTCAGTTTAAAAACCGAATGAAATGATACGATGAGCTTTGGAACGATGATCATTTATCGTTGTAGCGTACACACTAATGTGATATCGGACTGAACGGCCGTTTATCATGTGATTGGCCCGATAACTAACTGAAAATCCTGTAGTGTGTACCCAGCCTTACTGTGCTAAAGTTGTCTAAAAAAAAGAGTAAAAACATTTACAGGAATGATTTTATTTAATAGACCGGTTATTGTGTGTAACTGTTTGTATCAACATCATCATTATGATAACATCATTTGAATAAAAAATAAGATTTTTATTTTTTTTAAAGAATAACAAATAAAATGTTCTACAATAATGTCTTTAAATGTGTGTGTTGTTTCCATAATTATATAACATAGTTCATTCAGATTGATAGAAGATATGTTTTTCCTATCACTTTTTGCCAATCTAAACTCTTGTCATGGTTGTATTGCGGTGTGTACAGTGTTGAGTACTAGAAAGTGAGGGAAGTTGCTTTGCTGAGCAATTGTTAAGCAGGGAATTTGTCACCGATTAGATTGCAGTAAAACACCTTCAAACTTCAGTAAACCCACCTCATTTATATTTCATTATCTGTGGAAACTCCTTCGTAACATAAATTGACTGACAGGTAGTCAAATGCTGCTTGTTGTCAGCTTTTTGACCGAGGGAAAATTAATCTGCTCTCCCCATTACATCAGCTGTATATATAGAAAAGGCTCGGACGTCTTTACTCTGGTAATTCAAGAAGACTTGGACTGCTATTATAAACTCTGTTTTTCTTTAAGCCTCAGGCTAGGTACCCACTGCCCCTACATTAGCATATTTTAACGCTTGTAAAAATGCAATCAAAAACGTAAAGCATACTTACCAACTCTCCTGGAATGTCCGGGAGACTCCCAGATTCCGGGTGGGTCTCCCAGACTCCCGGGAGTGTATGGCAGTCTCCCGCATCTGCCCACTTCCTAGTGAGGTGGGCAGAATTCGGTCCAAAATGCCGCGATTCTCTGTGAATCGCGGTATTTGGCCCTGCCCCCCGCTGTAAAATGACGCGGTCCAACATGACGGGATTTTCAGGCCCTGCCCCCCGCACGCACACCTCTCCCCAGCAGCTCCCGGACGTCAACAAGAAGAAGTTGGCAAGTATGATGTAAAGCATATTACAGTGGCATTTGGAGCTCACTGTAGACTTCCTCAATGCGCTCGCTAAACACATGGGTATAGAACAAGACACATTCCCGCTAGGGACAGGTACAGGAAAGCGCTGCTTCAAACGCTAGCAACAGCGCCCGTGGATAGGGAAACGCTATAAACAACTGTTTCTTGAGCCATGAGATTTGACATAGAAGATTTATCTTTAAAACAAGAAATCATAGAGTGTATCGGAACTCATAAGACAGAAACAAGTTGCTTTTTTTCTGGTTTAAAAAATGCAACTAATCAACGTTAAGAGAGCAGTTGTATTTTGGGGTGCAGTACCAGTTATAGGTGCTGTAAACACCGACACTGTTGACTCCTACATAATTATTTCTATAATGAACAGAGCAAAATAGAAAAAATAACTACTTACCAGTAAAAAGACACAGAGGAAATCCAATGAGAGAACATCGCGACACTTCCAAATGACGTCAGTTGCGTGCGCGACTTTGTTTATTGTTTTTTTTTTTTAAGCGGCAACACACAGACTATGGTAATATTAATTTTATCCCTAACGTAAAGGTAATACTTACCTGGGTCCGTGCGTTGCCGCTTTAAAAGACGAAATTTACAAGTCGCGCACACAACTGACGTCATTTGGAAGTGTCGCGATGTTCTCTCATTGGATTTCCTCTGTGTCTTTTTACTGGTAAATTGTTATTTTTTTCTATGTCCCTCTGATCATTATCGGAATAATTATGTAGGAGTAAGAAGTGTTGTTGTTTACAGCACTGATAACTCGATTACCACCGGTATTTTAATTATGTCTTTTTAATAAAATAATATTTTTTAAGCCAGTTCCATGTTATTGCATAATAATTCTGCAGACCACAAGGTCACTCTGCTGTTTTCTTCTTTTTCTTCTGCCTGTTTTGTTACTAAAGGCTTGTAGCAGCCCTTTCAGCTTTTCCTGGTTTGGTAAAATAACCTGGTAATTTCTATTTTTTTATCTAAGAGCGCCAGTAGGTTCTTGTGAGTGCTCAAAGTGCATATTTATCACTAGCCTGTGAAACAGATTACTGGAATAAAATATAATGGTTCTCACATCTCTATGTGTTTTATCTTAATAGATAATTATGCATTCATTCATGGGAAGCGGCAAAATGAGTCATGTGACAAGACTGGACACGCCCTATTTACTGCTTACATATAAAAGGCAGAAGGACCAAGTAAGCGCCTAGTGAGCGGAAAACGTGGTTGCTGTGGAATGATTATACTCAAAATGACTCCAATCCTGATTATCATCTAACTGAGTTAAAACAAGTTGACCAGGACTGCAGTCTGCCAGTGTGCGATTGGTCAACTGCAATGATAGACCCACATGTGGGCCACGTGATTGGATCTGCTCATGTATTTAAGGATATCGTTGATAGACCTGATACTGATATTACATACTGACCAAGAGTCCCGATTCCCAGCTACAAAAGGGGAGTGGCCTGATACAACAAAAGGGGAGTGACCTCACAGAAAAGAGGAGTGACCTGACAGAAAAGGGGAGTGACCTGACAGAAAAGAGGAGTACCCTGGTGGAAAATGGGTGGGGCCTGATTGAGGTGTGGCTTGGGCGGATCCCGGTTTGGCCTGATATGCTCAGATTTCCCAACCAAGAAGTAGACTACTACTTCACACAGAAATTCAATTAATTCAGAATTCACTTCATAGTAATTGGATTTATTTATTATGGGATAAAACATTACTGACGCAAGCTATGGTCCAACCGGGCAGTAGTTGCATGGGGGTGTCAAAATCACCGGATCATTGTAGAGAGGCCAAAATGTATCCAGTTATGTAAATAAATCTAATAAAATCCAGAATGTACTAAGTAACCATTTATCACTATATAGAAGCTCATTCTGAGACATCAGCTGTCCCGTGTGTGTGGCTGGTTCTGGGTGAAAGATATATTTTAGAACCAAATATAATTGTTTTGTTTGCATTATTCGCTATTGGAGATTAAACAGGAAATCTTTGGAAATAATAATTAACTATAAATAAAAGCAGCAATATATTCTGCGAGGGCGCTGGTGCTTGTCTATATTTATACACTGTTTGCTGCTTTTTGTGTCCTTGAGAGAGAGAGAACGGGACGCCGTACAGTGAAAAAGTGAACCAGATACCAGAGTACATAAATTTCCCTCAGCATCGGATGAGTTCAAAGAATTACCATGTAAGAAAGCCTTACAGAAGGAATTTATCTGATTATAGCTGTAATAATTACCCAGCTGTTTATTGCAGATAGAGAAATAATTCATGCAGGCAATAGGCCGTGGTGGCAATGACACTCCGCATTCAGTAAATATGCAAACTGTTCACTTCTAATTAAGCGAGCAAGGGGATGCCCTTATTAAATGTATAAACTAAAAGTACCGTCCTGACAAGTGATGAATTGTTACGCCGCACAAACTCGCGCCACAGAATTATTGGCATGAACTTGGGGTTTAAATTCATTAAGAGATCTTATGGGATAGTTAAATGAGGATGGACAGCATAACAAGACCTATCTGACAGCCAATAATATGCTGGAGTTTAATGAAACTGCACCAAATTGAACTTGTTTTCAGGTTGCCAGTGGGAGACTTTCTTCATAGATCTGCTAACTCAGCATGCAGCAGTTCTACCGCAGGGACTGAGCGAGCTTCCGGAAAACTGGTGCAATAAAGGTGGTGTAATCCCGAGGGTGCTGAGAGGGGGCGGGTACAGAGTAGCCTCCCATCGGTGACAGGGTCCATACCCCACCGAGGCTCCGTACACAGACTGGGGGTGTCCGAGAAGAGGCCGGGTTGGGACCCCAGTTCCTCTAAGTGGCCATGTGTAAACCATGGCAACCAATCAGATGTTGGCTTTCATTTTACAAACACTACTTTAAGAAAGAGAGTTGGAATCCGATTGGCTACTATTGGTTATGGCTCAATTTATCCACAGTTACATCACTTTTCAGAAATGCTTACCTGTGAGGATAGCTTAAAAGGCAAATATTGCTGCTACTGTAGCTTTAAGAGAATGACAGAAATGTTTCATTACAAAAGTTAAACATCATCATCGGCATCCTCATGCATGCTGGGGTTTGTAGTTCCACAACACCTGGAGAGCCATCAGTTGCCTTCCTCATCTACATCTGAATAATGAAAACTGAAAGCTACTGTGACATTGGCTGGCAGAAAATGCTGGGACTTGCAGTTCCACAACAGCTGAAGAGCGACCAGCTACCTAAAACATGTAATGTGTTGAAATGGGTGCTGAATAGTCACATATCAGTGCCCATAATTCCTGACTTATTGGGAACAGGGAAATGTTATGACCTCGTCTGACAGTCTGGCTACCTACAGTAGCATGAGTTTTATATTGGCTAGTGTCTGGGGTGTGAACTCCTAAGTGCCTGTATACAGTATACTGTGATTGACTGTGTTTACATCACCGGAGTGTCGCTCTAGGGCTGTATAAAGTGTTGGGCGAGGTGCTGGTCTTAGTATAAGTCAAGATTTACTTAACTTACCTTACAAAGTTATTCTTCATGTTCACACCCTCCAAATACTTCTTCAGGGCGTAGAAATTGTGGACGTATTTCCGGACATAGTAACCTCGCCATCTTTTTTGAATCTTTAAAAATAAATTGTGAATTACAGTGAAACCAATGATACTATATTCAGACCAGTATTTCAATTAAATGAACAATGCTTTGGCAACACCACATTATATATATATATATATATATATATATATATATATATATATATATATATATATATATATATATATATATACTGTATATATACTGTAAAGGTGTTGGAGTTGTTTCATTGGAAATTGTAGTTGGGTGTCATTTGGACTTTGGCATTTGGGTCATTATAGGGTTTGGATATTTTATTTAAACAATTGGGAGTTTGCTTGGGGTAGAGGGTTACAGTTAAAGTAGGCTTGATGGTTAGCCTTGTCATTAGGGCTGGTTTTTCATTCCCAAACCCTAAGTGAACTTAGCAGCTACTGTCTGTCTCCTGTATTAACCATAATGATAATAATAAAACTGTTTTCTACTAGAGCTACAAAATGTTGCAATTTACAATTATACATTTTTCAATAATAAAAAACAACAACATAAAACAAAATATCTACATGTTAGAATGAACTTATGTGAACATAAAGCCATAATATGTAACTATAATATGCTATATATGCTTCAGTTTTAATACAGCATTCGCACAACAAAAGTATAGTTGGTCAGACGATACATAAAGACCTGGGGCCTGATTCATTACGGAACTTAAATTAAGAAGTTTCTTATTTCAGTCTCCTGGACAAAACCATGTTACAATGCAAGGGGTGCAAATTAGTATTCTGTTTTGCACATAAGTTAAATACTGACTGTTTTTTCATGTAGCACACAAATACTTGATAGCTTATTTGTACACTGAAATTTAAAGTTGATATGTGTGTGCTACATGACAAAACAGTCAGTATTTAACTTATGTGCAAAACAGAAAACTAATTATCACCCCTTGCATTGTAACATGGTTTTGTCCAGGAGACTTAAATAAGAAACTTCTTAATTTAAGTTCCGTAATGAATCAGGCCTCTGGTGATCACCCACCCTTCAGCAGGCCAATGCAGCGAGTGCCCCTACTAAAATTCGTACACAACTGAATTAAATCAGTGTCAGGGTTCATCTCTCTGTTATCCGTGTAAGTTTGTGTGTCTACATGTGTCGACAAACTGTTTGTAGAACTGGCGGTTAAGTAATAAGGCTGCATGAACAAATCTAAAAGTGTTCCCCACTTCCTACTTTCTGATTGGCTGATGACTCACACACACATAGAGCATTAGGGATGATCAGCTGACTACAACCCCCTTGTTTAAGACATTTGCTCAAAGCCAACATTTTCAGACTGAATCCCCACATGTGGCCAATTGTTAGCAGCACAAACAACAGGTTCACTGAGACGAGAAAAACACAAATAAAAAAAACCCTTACACCGGCGCTTAGTTATAGTAACTAGCGAGCAGTTACTATAACTATAATTATTGTTAGTACGGTAATACGTTAGCTTTCATGTCTTAACAGCACTAGAAAAGTAGCAGGTAGAATGTGTCTGATTGGCTGTTTCTCTGTATACCTGTTATAATGTCCCCCATTGTCTTACAATTGTATCATGGCAGATCAAAGATATTTTCATGGGTGATGTCATCAACTTTTACAACTCAAACATACGCCATAACTGTAGATGGTGTACAGGTCAGCCCAGAGAGGGGGAAGTAAAACACATCATCATCATCATCATCACCATTTATTTATATAGCGCCACTAATTCCGCAGCGCTGTACAGAGAACTCACTCACATCAGTCCCTGCCCCATTGGAGCTTACAGTCTAAATTCTATAACATACACCCACAGACAGAGAGAGAGAGAATAAAAGACTAAGGTCAATATGATAGCAGGCAATTAACCTACCAGTATGTTTTGGGAGTGTGGGAGGAGACCGGAGCACCCGGAGGAAACCCACGCAAACACGGGGAGAACATACAAACTCCACACAGATAAGGCCATGATCAGGAATCGAATTCAAAACCCCAGTGCTGCGAGGCAGAAGTGCTCACCACTTAGCCCCCTTGCTAACCACTTAGCCACATATTTCTGTACGGTATTTAAGAATATTCAGCAGGCCACAATTACGTAATCTCTGTCAACTATACATTTTCAGTTTATTATACATGAAATCCCAAGGTCCCTTTCCCCAGAATAGCTATTTATTTCAATCCAATTTAGGTAATATTCTGCTTAAGAATTTTCCTACCCAAGTGCCCTGCAGACCATTTATCTACAGTGAAATTCATCTACGCTTTAGTTGCACAATTTGCCAGGCTGTACAAGTCCTTCTATAATCAATCTATAACCTCCCCTATATTCACCCTGACACATAATTTACTATCATCTACGCAAATTGATACATTACTCACAATTCTCTCCTCAATGTCATTTATATAATACATGTTAAATAATAAGGACACCCAAATGAATCCCAATAGGAAAGTATTAGATTTGCATCTGTATAAGATGTTTATAATTTAATACCAGTATATTATGTTTTACATGTTTTGCTGTTTTCAAATTAGACATCTTGATGTCTGTCGACGGCCATATTTCTACTGGTCTATGTCATGCCTGACGTACATATGTCACCTGAAAATCCTTGATGAACAGTTTCAAATCTACCGAAAGTTAGTTTATGTCAATGAGATTGTTCGACCTTAACAAATCAGAATTTAAAGGAGAACTATTAATTGCCTTTTGTTTACGCGCTTGGACCACTGTGAGAAAAATAATGAGTTATGCCTGAAAAAATGGGAGACAACCTCACTGTCAGCAGATTTCACACGCCTGTTGTCACTACAAGAGGTCAACTAGACCTTCAAAAAATGGCAGATAGTCAATTACCATATTTGTAGACGGCGTGTCACTAGCATCGTCAGTGCACTTGTAATATTGACAAAGATGGCAGTGGAGTAATTGGCAGTGGTTGATTGTTTTTACTGGACATTTTCACATCATTATTGTCCTTTGAATATGCAGTTCTTCCATCACAATTACGTAAGACCCTGTATGGAAGTGCCAGAGGTCCTGTAGCTGATATTGAGTAAAATTATTTAGAACAGTCAGAGCAAAGCTGTTTCCATGACAACAGAACACTTGTTGTGGTAAGACAGAAAAAAAAATGTTCTATGTTTGTGCGCTGATACAATCTCCTGGACAGGTAGAACTGCAAGAGTTTGGAAGCTCTCTCTAAGTAGCAAGGTTGGTGCCTGGGGTAGGGGAAAATGGAACCTTCAAATCTGATATTGAGGGCGATTTTCAGGGGAGGGGAGCAAGGGAGGGCTGGCAAATTTTAGCCAGGGGAGGGGGCAAAACTTGACTTAGCAGCCTATTTTAAAGGAAGAAAAATGCAAGTGGCCCAGTGACCCAGCCCAAGGTTGCCCCCTATTGGACTGGCCCTGGGAGCAGATGCCCCTTGCCCCCCATCCCAGACTGCCCACTGGCCCAGGGGGAAGATGCCCCCCAGACCAGCCTGCCCCTGGAGGGGAATATGGCAAACCAGCACCGGTTTACTAATATACTCACAAGCCATTAAGTTGTGATAAGTGATTATTTCAGAATTAGTTCAGAAACAGATGTATAAAATAAAATATATAAATCATTTCAAGAGGACATCTTCTCTGTATGCAATATCTGAAGAAGTGGTCAGATATTAGATAAGCTCACGCAAGCATGTTTTATACACTGTTTAATTATTTAAAGTGATAAAGAAAAATGTAACATAATTTCTTATAATGGTAATAACTGCAACATATACACATTATTTGGTAAATATTGTGCAGTATTTAATACCTTTTTTATTTCAAACTGTGCACAGTTTTATCAAGTTTTTTTTTCCAGTGTATGTCTAGCTCCATGTGCCAGTGATTGTGCATGTGTATGTGATTGTGTCTTTGGGTCAACCACATAAAGCTATCCATATGTTGTTGGAAAATGACCCTCACAAAATTGTTTTAAAAGCTGTTACACACTACCATATTTCTGTAAAATCCTATCACACATTCAAAGTCTCTGGCTTGGACATATAAACCGCCTTTTGACCTGCAGCCTATGCCAAAGCAAGTTTATTATTGGTTTTAAAACATTGTGTTTACCGATTCACAGATCATGTTTATTTTAAAAAAAATAAAGTTTATCAACAAGTTACACAGTTATAGAACTATCCCTGATCTCAGTACAACACAGAATCTGCTATTTGGGATGCGCCATCATGGACCGTAAACACTAAAATTGTACCAGTGATATAATTTACTCATTAATCACTATCAGCTCATGCTGTCTTCTGGAGGACTATTGAAGTAACCAAAATCCAAAAGACATCAGTGCACCAGATTGCTTCTTGCCCATTACCATAAAATGGTCTAATAATCCAGATACTGTGCACGAGTTTGACTTCTGGAAAATACAGGACTTGTCCACTGAAATGTTTAGTTTTTATTTGTTATAAGCCATAACTTCCTATTGGTAATGAGATGATTTACATTGTTATTCATTTTTCTATTGTCTTACGTCAAAAACACAACTTAAAACAATCAGTTTCTCAGCAGAACTAAGGGTTAACTGTACTCCAGAATACAATTACATTGTTGCAACAATGTCAAAAAGTATTAGAAGTCTTGGATGCCTGCCGAGTTCTAATGTAAAGAATACAAAAACCTGAAATCTCTAGCTCACAAGTAGTCAGGCTAGAGACATGTTTAATGTATATTTCCAATTGTGTATAATTTTTTTAATAGTTAAAGGTATTTTTTTTTAAAATAAAATGATATATCTAAAGTTGCTGGTTAGATACACTCTCCAGTAGAGTGCATCTAATGTAGCTGAGCTCTGTGATAATGAGTCACTGGCTCTAAAAGAGGGGGCAGCAATGGATGAAGACAAGAGGTACAAAAGCGCCCAACCACAAAGCCGCTTCATGGTCCTAGGTCAGCGGATTTCAATTGTACAGTGTGAAAAACTTTTTTAATAAAGAGCATTAACACACACTACTGTAGTGTACAGTGCATAGACTTACAATCGATTTAAATGCTAATTTTGCACTGAAGCACACAAACAGTTACACAAATCAATTCATGCCTTGAGTATCACAAAAATATGTTTTGAAACATTCAGGAACATACAGACTGCCCCCAAATCATTATTTTTATATTTTTTATATTGTTGCTATAATCTTTAACTCTTTACATAAAAGCTCATCGCTATGTGTTATTCTTTAGGCTGGCGGAGAGCTGCAGATCTTGTATATAGATTACGTTTGTAGAATTGCTTTGCTATTTGTCAATTTCAATAAATAAACAACTGCACTTAAAATTAGTCTTAATAATAATACCTACTTCTTATTCATAGGGGCATATTCAATTCGGTCACGTTACTCTAGGATTAACGCGTTGTTAGTACTATTACCTTTAATACGGTCACTTAACTTGGATTTTTACTCCCGCCCCCAAGAGGTGTGACCAAAAATCAGCATTAAAATTACCGTACTAACTGTAATACTGCGCACTTTTACCGCACTAACGGTAATAGTGCGCAGGTCACGTTATTCCTAGAATAACGCGGCCAAATTGAATTGGCCTCATATTGTTGTAAATCTGTGATTGATCTATTTTCTCTTAGTATTGTACACAATGCCATATAAAGACACAAGTCTGACACAGATTTGATATTTTTGCACATTCTATATTTTGAATAACCTAACATGATAACAATATACCATATCATCACTATTTCCTGGGAATCCTGCGGTTACTAACATCCATCAAATATAGGATCATTTTGTAAGATAATAACTATTATGAAAATCAATATACAAAGTAAAATATATAATTTTGGGTAGTAAGAAATAAGAATGGTGTATGGGTCAGTTCTTATATAGTCTACTAAATAGAGAACATAATAATAATTATGACTAAGAAATTAATATTTTTGTTATGACATGACAGCGAAATGTTCTTGAGTTAAAAACGATTCTATATCATAGTGACCTTCACAGCAATTAGAAAGTGATGACAACGATTGGAACAAAACAATTATTGTCGTTGAACAGATCATTTTAAGCAAAGTGACTGGTGCTCGGCAGATTACTGCTTGTTAACGGGACGGTTTTAAATGACCTCTCCTGCTAGTCGAATCAATGATGCATGTTCCTCATTAAGTAAAATCTACATGTAAGTGGTCTTATAAATAATGTTTATTTAAGCACTAAAATAAATGACAAAAAAATGAAAACATCAAAGGCATCCACATCTAGAAAGATATATTTGTTTTAAAATAGGTTTTACGGCTGTTGCAGAAATTTGATAGACTGTAATCACTAAAGATAAGATGTTGATTCATATTATGGCCAGATGAATGTTACAGTAATACATTGGTGATTTAGAGATCTGTAGGACTACGGTTATAAAAATGTAAATTCGGGCCACTGTTAAGTAGAGTCCAGGGAGATGACAAAGGCAGAAGGCATTCCCCCCCCCCCTCTCTCTACTTTTTAATTGTAGTAAAACGATAAAAGTATATACCTTGAAAGATCTTTTTATTGTTTAACTGTATATATTCTCGTGGGCAATATCTTGCTATCCCCGTATCTTTATTCAACTAATAAAATGAATAAACAACAGACAAACAAATGAGAACAATGAACAAATGCAGTCAGCTTGTTTAATACCAAGTCTATAATTTAAATAGTGTTGTCTACAGTCTTTTGTGCTTGTTTTATTGAATGTTTAAGTTGTTGTGAGTGTGTTAACCCTTTTAAAGTGAAAATTTTGCATCTGTTCTTAATTATATACAAAGAAGCGATAACTGATGGGAAAATATGTGTATCCTCCTCAAATAGCTCATTGGAGACCCAGTAGGCTAGCAAAGCCTCAATTTGTAGGTAGCCACCATAGATTTCACATATAAAGTGCTACTAGCCAAAAGTGCATCTTACAATAACCAGAAACTTATTTTAATGATTTCAGGATACCAGTGCACATTTTTGGCATGTCCTAATTATTTCATAACTATTATTAAAATGAGTTCATAATTATATCAACATATGTATAAAATTAAATTTATAAATAATTTTAGGTGGACACCTCTTTTGTAAGAGAAAACTATGGAGTATCAGAAGATTGTAAAGAATCTTATAAGAAATTGTCAGGTATTACGTAAGCACATCCAATCACGTTTAATGTTTAATTATTTAAAGTGATTAACAAAAATGTAACACCATTTCTTCTAAAATTAATAACATATACACATTCCTTTGCAACATTTGTGCACAGAAGCTTGTATAAACCACATAATGCTGAAGATTGTCCACATTTCATATAATTGTACTACTTTCTGCAACAGTAATTCTCTGTTGGTAGCCATTAATAACCAATATGGCTTCTTACTGCGGTTATTAACAGGAAGTCTGATGGGCATTGGAAAAAACTAGCTCCTCTATGATTAAATATTATAATAAAGGCTTAGACCATTAATTCATTAGTTCTAATAAGCCCCCGAAACATTTATAAATACGGTACGTATTTATGGATTTAATAACTTGTTTATATTAAAAAAAAAATGCATTTTAAGTTTAGTGATACTTAAAACTATTTTTCTCTGCTTTTTAATGTAATGGTAAAAAATTATTTTTGAAATCTAAATTTAAAACATATAATTTTAAACAATGACAATCATTTTAGTAATAAATCACTGTGCCCAAGCATTAATCGAACATCTACGAGTTAAGTTTGCACTCATTTTCCAGAAAAAAATATATTCTGGAAACTTTACTGATGTTAATGTTTAATGATTTGCTACAATTCTGTTTCATTGTTCTAAGAAAAATATAAATGTATGAAAAATAGCTGGACTTAAAAATGTAGTTTCTCTTATTTTATAACTGTTGAAGGTTTTATTGCACTTTAAATGCATGTTTTATGTCCAGGAAAAGCTTAAATATTTTAGTTTACTGGTAGAAAGTGAGACTTGTACTCTTTGACGATATATTTTTACAACGAAATCAGCTTTAATCTCCAATAATAAAACTTCTTTGGAAATTACCCAAAAATATTATGCACTTTGAATTATTCAACAAAAAGTTACAATAATTCTGTTTTCAAAGAGCCCAGAAATAAAAAAAAAACAACAAACAAAAAACCATAAACAGCAATGTGAGAGAAATTCATCTAAAACATAGTATTACAATGTAAAGGCATTTTGGGGTAGATTTACTAAACTGCGGGTTTGAAAAAGTGGAGACGTTGCCTATAGCAACCAATCAGATTCTAGCTGTCATTTTGTAGAATGTACTAAATAAATTATATAATTGTGTTTATGACAGAGTTAAAGTGGATTCTGAGTTAAAGTGGACTAAAGGCTAGCTGCCCCCAAAACAAAAATAATTACATTTTATTGGAATTAGGTCACCTATAATAAAATACAAAAATGTATTTACTGGCATCTAATAGTCCAAAGATGGATATTCTCTCTCCTACTTGGGACGGGCCTTGTTTAGGATTTTCAAAGCCCCTCCCATTGTACTCTTAAATGCAAATAAGAAGTCCCAATGGGAGGGGCTATAACAAACATGATTAAAGCCCACCAGAGAAAGAGTGATGATCTCCTAGTCAGAACATTAGACGTACCGGGGAACTCTTGATTTGCCAGATTCACTGTTATAAGAGGCGTCTATTCAGATGGGAGCAGAGCCGCCGAGAGGGGGGGGGGAGCGGGTACATTTTACCCGGGCCCGGCCATGCCAGGGGGCCCGGGCCGGGCCCTTGCTGCTATTTTTTGTAATTTTTTGTTTTTATTTTATTTTTTTGTATTTTGCGTATTTTTATTTTTTTTAAAAAAAAATTCCCGCGGGGTAGGGGGAGGGGGGGGGGGGGCGTTGGTGGGGGGAGCTATAAGAAATAAAAAAAAAAAAAAAAAATCAATACTCACGTGACCGCGGCGCCGCGTCCCTCCTCTCCTGTCTTCTCCATTCACACTGACTGTCGGGCGTGACGTCATCAAGTCACGCCCGGCAGTCAGTCAGTGAGGAGCGCCGCAGCCTGACAAGACCAAAGAAGAAGAAAGAAGAGAAGACAGAAGAGAAGAGAAGAAAAGAAAGAAGCTGACAAAAGGTAAGGAAAGAAACTGAGAGGCACAGAGGAGGAAAAGAGAGGGACAGAGGAGGAAAAGAGAGGCACAGAGGAGGAAAAGAGAGGCACAGAGGAGGAAAAGAGAGGCACAGAGGAGGAAAAGAGAGGCACAGGGGAGGAAAAGAGAGGCACAGAGGAGGAAAAGAGAGGCACAGAGGAGGAAAAGAGGGGCACAGAGGAGGAAAAGAGAGGCACAGAGGAGGAAAAGAGGGGCACAGAGGAGGAAAAGAGGGGCACAGAGGAGGAAAAGAGGGGCACAGAGGAGGAAAAGAGGGGCACAGAGGAGGAAAAGGGGGCACAGAGGAGGAAAAGAGAGGCACAGAGGAGGAAAAGAGAGGCACAGAGGAGGAAAAGAGAGGCACAGAGGAGGAAAACAGGGGCAGAGAGGCACAGAGGAGGAAAACAGCGGCAGAGAGGCACAGAGTTATAAAAAAAAGGGGCAAAGAGGCACAGAGTGAATAAAAAGGGGGGAAAGCAGCATGGAGGGCGCAGTGTAGTTGTGATGGGGCTTGTTGCAATGTAGTGTGTGTGCGGTAGGTGGTGGCTAATTAATGGGCGCTATTTTGTTTGTAGGGTGATGGTGAGGCAATTTAATAGTGGGGATTATTAATTTAAGATGGGGTGATTTGGGGCCTATTGAATGTGGAGGTGAGTTTGGGGAGGATGAGGTCTATTTATTAAATGTGACTATGAATTATTTAATGGCAGTGATGGTTGCGGGAAATAGGTATTGCTAGGCTGTTTGCATGACGGGAAATAGGTTTATTTATTACATGTGAATTCTATTATTTTAATGTTGGGGCTGGAGGAAGGCCTAATTATTAATCGTGGGTGCTATTGATTTAACGCTGCGTCTGACTGAAATTTTCTAAATGTAGCCATTTTTTTCCCAAATAGGTCCTTCTACATTCCAAGATCCAGGCAAGCCACAACTAAAGAAACCAGCAGCCTCGGGTGGAGAAAGTGAGAAGAACAGGTAGGACAGAGCAGCATAGTGTGTGAAATGTTGTGATTCTAGTAGGGACAATGCCAATGTTTGGTGAGCCCAGTGGGCGCAGGCCAAGACTGAACTGTTTGTGTACACACTGCATTCTTTGTATACTACACTGTGGTGCTGGATGTCTTAAAAGTCAGGAGTGCTTGGACATATGTGACGCTGTGGTGAATTCAGGACCTAGTGATTTTGATGTGCTAGCTATGCGCCCAACGGTGCATTGCCACGGCCCCAAATGTATGACCACATTCCCGAAAATTTTTGCACCGTCGTTAGGCTAGCCACGCCCCAATGGCGCATTGACACGCCCCTGAATGTATGACCAAACCCGCGTCGTGTTTTTTGCGCCGCCGTTAGTCGGCGCAAAAATTTTTTAGGGCTTACTCAACTATGGGGGGGCCCCATGAGTTTGTTGTACCCGGGCCCTGAATTCCTCTTGGCAGCCCTGGATGGGAGTGATAACATGGAATACTACATATCTTAGCCCGTACAGTTTGGGTGCTACCAAGTCTATTACAGTGGTCGGCACAGAGTTTCCAATGTATGAGGGTCAATTCTGTGTCGGTTCTGTGAATGGTAATAAGGTAAATGCCTATATATTTTTTGAATGTTACCTGTATTATATATCTAAAAAGTTAAAAAAGTAAAAACAAACCTACAACAACGGGACAGCTAATTTATTGATCCAAGTCGGTGACTTGGGGTGCAGGGAAAACTATCACAGAAGTATTGCAGCATGTGACTTCTGGATGATTTTCTCAGTAAACACAGCTATGTTACTTTTCAAGGAATGTGGGATAGACTTTCAGAGAAATATGACAGTGAGCAAACGTTGAAATATATTTTGAAAAAAACAGAGCGATTGTGACATCCAAAAAAACGAGTAGTGGGCAAGTCATCCTAAGGGCTTGTGACTTATTTCTTTCTGGGCAGTAAATATACACGCTGCACTTTTGATGGCCAATTGGATCATTTTAGACGTAATTGGCTGCAAATTTGGTTGGCTGATGACTACATTTGACCATGCATGCAGTCACTTTAAACCTGTCATCTCTGAACAGGTGTATGGGAATCTTCAACGTCTGGTTCATCAGCTCTTATATCCCCTGTATCGAAGAGTTTGTTTTACTATTGTAATCAATCATTGAAGTATGGCTAAAGAAAGAAATTACTATAAGGATTCACCTTGCATAGAACATTTCACTATATTATGATGAATGCGTCCAAGGTGTTTTAAAAACAGACCTATCAAACCCCCTTTGAATTAATTATGGGCCGCATAATTAACGAGTATTAGAATTATTGTTGTACATGGGTAGACGTCTGCTTGTGAGCTGTTAGGGGCTGTGTATTTTTCCTTTTTTTCATACAAATTCTTAAATAAAAATACTGCTGTTTACATTCACAAAGGACATGGAACGAGATGGACAGCTCGCTTCATTCGTTGCAACGGCAATCACTAATAGCATGACGGCCGAAACGAAACAAACAATTGCGGAGCAAGTGAGGAAGAAACTCGTGGCAGAGAAGGTCAAAAACACTACAACTAGTTTTATTGCACTTCCAATAAGATAAAAAGATAGAGGTCTAGAAAAATATCCTGTACTGCATCACTGCCATGGAACTCTGTAGGAGAGAAATGTGGACACCAAAAGATAAATGGGAAGTGGGATTTTTCCTGCACCGTCCACAATAAATCTTTGTTGCAAAGGAAAAAAAAAAAAAGAAAAAGAAAAACATGCTTCATAAAATGGAAACATGTTTGTTCCAAAAAAGAACTGGAGGAACTCGCCACAAGTAAGCTATTATTGCAGCACTAATAATGTATCCGCAGAGGTCACGGACGCAGCAAGGTTCTCAAACTCCTGGTATATGGACTCGAACATTATGTGATTTTTAAACATGTTGACAGAAAGAAAAAAAGAAAAAGTTTTGTTTGATCGTCAGAAAAAATATGGACACAATTTTTATTGTCGTTTAAAACGAAATATTTAATAAGATTGTTCTTTGGAAAAATAGGTGTTCCCAAGATATTCACTTGGAAGCCATTCCCGCAGAAAGCTAATGCCACATTTTGTAATTAGTTTTGGTTAACCATTCCTGCTATCTGGCATTCCTGACACCCATATGTCCACACTTCAATCCATCCTAAATGCTGCTGCAAGACTGATCTTCCTCTCTCACCGCTCCACATCTGCTCCACCACTTTGCAAATCCATACACTGGCTCCCTGTGTCCTCCAGAATCAAATTCAAATTACTCCCCCTTACCTACATTGCACTCAACAACACCCCTGCATACATCTCAAATCTCATATCAAAATACTCTCCCTCCCGCCCTCTTAGATCTACCTCTGACCTGCACCTTGTCTCGTCTCTGGTAACCACCTCTCACTCCCACCTACAAGACTTCTCCCGTGCTGCTCCCCACTTATGGAATTCCTTACCACGCTCAATCAGACATTCCCACAGCCTTCAAATCTTTAGATGCTATTTAAAAACCCATCTCTTATTTAGAGGTGACCTTATCCCCGATAACACTATTCACACTAATGCACCCTCACAACTGTCCCAATCTCCACTATGAGCCACACTCGCTCCTCTTGTTTCAGCTGTGCCCTCTTCCACTTAGAATGTAAGCTCTCTAATGAGCAGGGTCCTCCATACCCTTTGTTTTCATGTCTGTATTTATTTTGTTTACCCTGTATGTCCCTGTGGTATGTATGTCCTGTTTTCCCTACTGTATGACGCTGCGGAGCACTGTGGCGCCTTACAAATCTACGATAATAATAATAACTTTAGTTATTGCAGCGTTAAAACTTGTGCAATTCAATTGAAAAAGAGCTAATGCTGCCCCCGCACATTAATCATTGGTGTTTGTGAGTTTTTATGGGAGTGAAGGGGAGTGTTTAACGCGGTCATGTATAACCCAAAAAAAAGGCTGGCATACATTTTCATACATTAGATTGCATTACACAACCATTCTGTTAGGGGCTGTGTATTTTTCCTTTAGATGCTATGTGAATCGACCCAGCTTGTCAATTAACCCTTCTCCTGCTCAATCCCTGGCTTTTCTACATCAACTGATCTACTGTGTACCGACCCGGCTTGTCAATTAACCCTTCTCCTGCTGAGTCCCTGGCTTATCTGTATCAACTGATCTACTGTGTACCGACCCGGCTTGTCAATTAACCCTTCTCCTGCTGAATCCCTGGCTTACCTGCACCAACTGATCTACTGTGTACCGACCCGGCTTGTCAATTAACCCTTCTCCTGCTGAATCCCTGGCTTACCTGCATCAACTGATCTACTGTGTACCGACCCGACTTGTCAGTTAACCCTTCTTCTGCTGAATCCCTGGCTTATCTGCACCAACTGATCTACTGTGTACTGACCCGGCTTGTCAATTAACCCTTCTCCTGCTGAATCCCTGGCTTATCTGCACCAACTGATTTACTGATCTACTGTGTACCGACCCGGCTTATCAATTAACCCTTCTCCTGCTGAATCCCTGGCTTAACTGCATCAACTGCATATAAAACATTATTTTATATGCCATTATTTTGTTTTTCCTGATTGTACATTTACAAGTAACTACTTTTTACCTGTTATTTTTCTACTATTTATATGCCTTTATCTTGTTTTTCCTGATTTTATATTTACCAGCAACTACTTTTACCTGTTATTATTCCTGCCTATTTCCATTGTCCTTATTACCTCTCCTTCTATTATTCCTTGCCTTCCACGCCCTAATTGGTTATTGTCCTCCACCTTGCTATTGTCTCCCTGCTTATTCTTACCTGTTATCCGCTGTCCTTATTAGCTTACTGTTCTGCTATCATTCTTACCTGTCTTCATTGTCCTTATTATCTCACTGTACTGTTGTTCCATGCCCTCCACGCCCTAATTCGTTATTATCTTTCACCTTTTCATTGTCTTCCTGCCATTGTTCTTACCTGTTTTTCACTGTCCCCACTATCTCACTGTTCTGTTACTCTCTCTCCCTACTATGCCTCCCCGCTCTCACTCCATACCCATACTCTCCCCCCGCCCTACCTCTCCCGTTCCTCCCCGCCATCCCCCGCGCGCTGCTCATCTTGCTAACCTCATCCCCATTTCCCCCCTCTCCTCTCCCCCTTTCTTCTGTGCCCTCTGGAATGCCAGATCCGTCCGCAACAAGCTGACTGCTATCCACGACCTCTTTCTATCCAACTCCTTTAACCTGCTTGCCGTTACTGAAACCTGGCTCTCCGATTCTGATACTACTTCCCCCGCTGCCCTCTCCTATGGTGGCCTCTCCTTCACCCACTCCGCCAGGCCTGGTGCCCGTCCAGGCGGTGGAGTTGGCCTCCTCCTCTCCTCCACCTGTACTTTTCGTGTCATTCCCCCTGAACCCTCCCTCTCCTTCTCCTCTTTTGAAGCTCACTCCATCCGCCTCTTCTTCCCCATCCATCTCCGCGTCACTGTCATCTACCGCCCACCTGGCCCCACCTCCCTCTTCCTTGACAACTTTGCTAGCTGGCTTCCTCACTACCTCTCCTCCGATCTCCCCTCGATCATTCTCGGTGACTTTAACATCCCCATCGACAACCCCACCTACCCTGCTTCCAGCAAACTGCTCACCCTCTCTTCCTCCCTTGGTCTCACCCAATGGACCTCCTCCTCTACCCACTGCCTTGGTCACTCCCTTGATCTTGTCTTCTCCTACCTATGTAATCTCTCCGACTTCTCCATCTCTCCCTTTCCTCTATCCGACCACCATCTCCTCTCCTTCTCTCTCTCCTCTTCTCCTGCTCCCCTCCCCCTGCCCAAACCTACTCTGTCCATACGCAACCTCGACGCTCTTGACCCTGCCTCTCTGTCCTCCTCTCTCGATACCCTTCTTTCTCCCCTTTCCTCCCAGGCCTGCCCCAACCAGGCGGTCTCCCTCTACAATCACACCCTCACCTCCGCTCTGGATGCGGTCGCCCCTGCCCACTCCGTCCACCCCCGCTGCTCCAAACCCCAACCCTGGCACTCCAAATTTACCCGCTTCCTCCAAAAATGCTCCCGTTCCGCCGAACGTCACTGGAGAAAATCCCGCTCCCTGGCTGACTTCCTCCACTTTAAATTCATCCTTTCATCCTACAGCTCTGCCCTCTCACTCGCTAAACAATCTTTCTTTAAATCCCTCATCTCTTCCCAGTCCTCTAACCCCCGCCGCCTCTTTGCCACCTTCAGCACTCTCTTGGCCCCCTCCCCTCCCCCCCTCCCTCCTCCCTGACTGCCTCCGATTTCACCTCCTTCTTCTCCTCTAAAATCGAGGCCATCCGACTTGAAATCTCCTCCTCCACTCTCTTTTCTACCCCTCCCACTCTTCTGTCCTCCCCCCCCCAACCACCTTTCCCTCCACTCTTTCCGTCCCACCACCGGCGAGGAAGTCCACTCTCTCATTTCATCCTCCCCCCCCACTACCTGTCCCCTGGATCCCATCCCCTCCCACCTTCTTCGCTCCCTTTCCCCCACCACCTGCTCCCACCTCGCTCACCTCTTTAATCTCTCCCTCTCCACTGGCATCTTCCCCTCCTCCTTCAAACATGCTCTCGTATCCCCCATTCTTAAGAAACCTAATCTCGACCCCACTTCTCTCTCGAACTATCGCCCCATATCTCTTCTCCCTTTTGCCTCCAAAATTCTCGAGAGGCTCGTCTGCAGCCGTCTCACCTCCTACCTTTCTGAATACTCCCTCCTTGATCCTCTCCAGTCTGGTTTCCGCCCCCTCCACTCCACTGAAACTGGCCTGGCTAAAGTCACCAATGACCTCCTCTCTGCTAAAGCCAGGGGCCACTTCTCCCTTCTCATCCTCCTTGACCTCTCTGCAGCCTTTGACACCATTGACCACCCCCTCCTCCTTCACACCCTCCAGTCTTTCGGCCTCTCCGGCCCAGTCCTGTCCTGGTTCACCTCTTACCTTACTCACCGTTCCTTCTCTGTCACCACCTCTGGGTCTCTTTCCCCCCCATCCACCCTTCCAGTCGGGGTCCCTCAGGGCTCTGTTCTGGGACCCTTACTCTTCTCTCTATACACCTCCTCCCTGGGTGAACTCATCAGCTCCTTCGGCTTCAGCTACCACCTTTACGCTGACGACACTCAACTATACCTCTCCTCTCCTGATCTCTCTCCATCCCTCCTCTCTAGGGTGTCCGCCTGCCTCTCTGCCATCTCCTCCTGGATGTCCTCTCGATTCCTCAAACTTAACCTTGCCAAAACTGAGCTCATAGTTTTTCCTCCCTCTCATACCCCATCCCCTTCTGACCTCTCCATCACTGTCGACAACACCTCTATCTCCCCTGTCCCCCAACTTCACTGCCTTGGTGTCATCCTCGACTCCTCTCTCTCCTTTGGCCCCCACATCCTCTCTATTGCTAAATCCTGCCGCTTCCAGCTGCGCAACATCGCTCGCATCCGGCCCTTCCTCTCCCAAGATGCCACCAAATGCCTTATCCACTCTCTGATCATCTCCCGCCTGGACTACTGCAACCTCCTTCTCACTGGCCTCCCCCACTCTCATCTCGATCCCCTTCGTTCCGTCCTTAACGCTGCAGCTAGGCTAATTTTCCTCTCTCGCCGCTCCTCTTTTGTCTCCCCCCTCTACCTAGCCCTTCACTGGCTCCCATTCCCCTTCAGAATCCTCTTTAAGCTCCTCACACTCACCTACAAGGCCCTCGCCAACTCCACTGCGCCCTACATCTCCACCCTCCTCTCTATTCATGCTCCATCCCGCCCTCTCCGTTCTGCCTCTGACCGTCGCCTCTCTTCCCCCCTTATAACCTCCTCCCACGCGCGTATCCAAGACTTCGCCCGCGCTGCCCCCCTCCACTGGAACAAGCTCCCTCCCTCCATCAGAACTTCCCCTAATCTGTCCAGTTTCAAACGGGCCCTAAAAACCCACCTTTTTCTTAAAGCCTTTCTGTCTCCCACTTAACTTCCTACCTTATCTTCTGCCTCCGTCCCCCTACTCTCCCTCTCTCCCCTGCGTCTCTCTGTCTGTCCACCCCTCCCCTTAGATTGTACGCTCCTCTGAGCAGGGCCATCTCTCCTCCTGTTTCCACCACTTCTAACTCTGCTCTCCAGCTACTTAGCCCTCCTCCTCGAGAGTCCTCCACCCCACGTCCACTCTCGCTCCCTCCTCCCCCCTAGGGGTCTTCCTGTCTTCCGCGCCCTCCTTCTTGGGCCCCGTCGTTTGCGGATCCTCCCTCCCCCTTCCCCGCCCTCTCTAGCTGTGCATTGAGCTTACTGAGTTGCTGTGTTTACTGTACTGTGCTGTCTCCCATTGTATTGTAATTTTGTTTGTCTCTGTACGGCGCTGCGGATGCCTTGTGGCGCCTTATAAATAAATATTAATAATAATAATAATTCTAGTTGATAATATCTACATTACAGTACATTCTTTAGCATATTTTTTATTTAACTATTTTTTACTATAGAATCATCTATACCATGTCAAAACACATTAGTACATACATATTTGTACAAAAAACATACATAAATGTATGTAATTAGTAATTTTTTTATTTTATTTTTTGTTTTGTTTTTTTCATTATTTTTTTTTAATAAAATTAACTTTTTCATGTTAGGCATTACTGATAAACATAGTTTATTTTTTTTTATTATGATTACATGATTTCAACTAGTTTTCTTAGGCTTTTTTATTTTTAGCACACCCCAAAGAGGTGCGAGATAAAACAGCATAGTGGCCTGGTTAAAGCGCTGCGTAAAAAAACAATTGAATAGCTTTTAACGCTGCTGCCTCTCACCCACCCTATACTTTCAATAAACCTTTCACTGGAGCGTGAGAGGACCGTTTGATGAATAAAAACGATACATTAAAAATGGAATTGAATCGCGGGTAAAGTTAACCCGCTCGAAAATGATAAAAAAAAACAACGTTAAAATGAATTAACGCGGTGTTGAAAAAAAACTCGCGGTCAATTGAATTTCCCCGTGATGGCCAGAGGAAAGTTGGGTGTGCAAGTTCTCCCCTGCCTATCTATATGGACAACGGTGAATGGGGGAGGAAAGAGAGGGGGCTCTATTCTCTCATTATAGACACATAAGTCTCTGCTAGATAGTAAAGGAGATCAAGGAAGAACTATTTCTCTGTGGATGACCTCCCAAAATACCAGAAAATGCCTGGCATCCCTGCAGTCGAGGAGATACTCACTCCATCTACCTTGGGCAAACGCAGGATTTGTAGAGGGGGTTTTCCACACCATGTCACCAGTGGGCGTGACCAGCATGCATGGGGGCGTGGCTATAATTTTAGACAGTACTTGGCTGCTCTCCAACTCTTCCTATCCCCATAATATACATGGGCAATGCACTTCTGTTAGGTGCACGCAGCTCTCCCTTTTCAAGCAGAGCTATGTGAAGCGGAGGCAGGGTCCAGCCACCTCAATTATACAGTGCCCCAGGCTTGGAGGGGGTTTCCAGGCACTATGAAACCCTCCCTGGTTTGCCTATGTCTACATTGTCCTTTAGTCACAAAAGCCTGGATATATTCTAATGTAAATGTAGCTCCCTAGGAGATGTGTTTCCCAGCTTTCAGAAATTGTCAGTGAATTATTACCTTTTAGAATGCACTTTAATTCACGTGTGATGTGGTTTTCATGCATTAAAAACACACAAGAACCAATTAAAAAAAACATAGATTTACTGATTTAGTTCACCAATTTCTTGTCCCTAGATCTGGAGAACTGGCGAGTGCACATAATACTACATAATTGATAAACATTAAAGTCTTAACAGTCCAATTGAATTTTAACTTAATTTTCTAGTTTCTTCAGCAGTGGCCGGTCACTTGCTGGTATGTATCTTCTATCAGTCAGCAGAATAACATATTTATGTTGGAACATTGTATACCTGGAGAAGAATTCTAAATTGTTCTCCTGCAGGACTGTTGTGATGATGTTAGGGGATGCTTGTATCATACTTGCCAACATTTCATATTTTTGATCTGGGAGCTGCAAGTAGGAGGTAGGCGTGTAGGGGGCGGGGCACCAAAAAGCACATCATTTTAGCCCCGCCCCCGTGACGTAATGACGTAAATTGCGTCATTTTACAGTGGGGGCGGGGCCAAACGCCTCGATTCCCGGTGAATCGCGGCGTTTGAACCTATTCTGCCCACTTCACTAGGAAGTGGGCAGATCAGGGAGATTGCCACACTCTCTCGGGAGTCCGGGAGACTCCCGCGAAATGCGGGAGTCTCCCGGACGTTCCGGGAGAGTTGGCAAGTATGGCTTGTATGGGTAAATAGCTGGATCTACTGCTATCTGATTTTATCATAACCATACTTGCCAACTCTCCCTGAATGTCAGGGAGGCTCCCTGAAATAGGGGTGATCTCCCTCACTCCCTGAAGAGTCTGTCATTCTCCCTGATGCTGAGCCAGTACAAGACGTGGTTGGCTTCGCCATCTGTGGCATGATGACACAGTTCAGAAATTGTGCCCTATGTCCTTGTATTGATGCCTAGGGAGGTGGCCATTTTCATGGAGACTGTCACGGTCTCAAGCGATAGCAGGTATTTACAATGCGAATCCTAGGGTCTGCACAGTTTAGCGCTACACCAACAGGGCGCGGAGTCTAACGAGCAGACGGTGTTCGCCAGGAACTGCCGCAAGGCAGTATGGTCTTAGCTGCGTCTTGCTCGCAGGTCGCGGCCCCTGCTAGAGTACTGCGCGAGGCCTGGTTTGGAACCCAGCAGGTAGAATAGCAGGTATTAGAATAGAATGTCAGCCTTGCAGACAAGTAGTAGCAGGTACGAGAGTAGAGTGTCAGCTTTGCAGACTAGTGGAATAGATGGTTGGTACCTGAACGTAGTGTCAGCTTGCAGACGAGTATAGTAGCAGGTACGTGAGTAGAGTGTCAGCTTTGCAGACTAGTAGAATAGATGGTTGGTACCTAAACGGAGTGTCAGCTTTGCAGACGAGTAGCAGGTACGTGAGTAGAGTGTCAGCTTTGCAGACTAGTAGAATAGATAGTTGGTACCTGAACGGAGTGTCAGCTTTGCAGACGAGTATAGTAGTAGGTATGTGAGTAGAGTGTCAGCTTTGCAGACTAGTAGAATAGATGGTTGGTACCTGAACGGAGTGTCAGCTTTGCAGACGAGTAGCAGGTATGTGAGTAGAGTGTCAGCTTTGCAGACTAGTAGAATAGATGGTTGGTACCTGAACGGAGTGTCAGCTTTGCAGACGAGTAGCAGGTACGTGAGTAGAGTGTCAGCTTTGCAGACTAGTAGAATAGATGGTTGGTACCTGAACGGAGTGTCAGCTTTGCAGACGAGTAGCAGGTACGTGAGTAGAGTGTCAGCTTTGCAGACTAGTAGAATAGATGGTTGGTACCTGAACGGAGTGTCAGCTTTGCAGACGAGTATAGTAGCAGGTACGCGAGTAGAGTGTCAGCTTTGCACACTAATAGAATAGATGGTTGGTACCTGAACGGAGTGTCAGCTTTGCAGACGAGTATAGTAGTAGAGTGTCAGCTTTGCAGACTAGTAGAATAGATAGTTGGTACCTGAACGGAGTGTCAGCTTTGCAGACGAGTATAGTAGTAGGTACGTGAGTAGAGTGTCAGCTTTGCAGACTAGTAGAATAGATGGTTGGTACCTGAACGGAGTGTCAGCTTTGCAGACGAGTATAGTAGTAGAGTAGCCAAGTCTAAGGTACCCAAAAGGCAACTGAGGAACAGGCACTGAGGGTTTGGAGGAAGTGCCTTTTGTATTTGGCGCCAGGATTGCCTGGCCAATAGGAGGACAGGCATAGATTTCATAATTTGCGGGTCTGCGCATGCGCAGACCCGAATCCAAGATGGCGGCGCCCGGGACGGAGCGGACCGCCGGAGGCAGGTAAGTTTGCCGGGGGTCGGGTGAGCTGCCCGATACCCCGGCGGATGACAGAGACCAAGATTTAATCAAAGACTGACAGGTAAGGCAACATGACTTCAGTAATGGAAACAGAAATGTAAAAGACACTTCAGTCTCTAGAGATTCATTAGCTGCTTTTCTTTAACGCATATTTGCCTACTCTCCCGGAATGTCCGGGAGACTCCCGCATTTCTGGGAGACCTCCCGATCTCCCGGGAGAGCAGGGCAACCTCCCGGTTCTCGCTCCAGCAATAGATAAGCGGCAGGGGGGGGGGGCTTAATGACACAAATATCGTGTCTTAGCCCTGCCCCCTGCTGTAATGGGCCAAAATTGTGACAATTGTTTAGGGGCGGGGCAAAAATGATGCGATTCATCAAGCCCCACCCCCACAGGGTTTGACGAAGCCAACGAGGAAAAGCCAACAAGGAAAAGTTGGAAAGTATGATCATAACAGTTTTAAGAATTCCTCATTTCCTATTGCCCACCCTGTTGTATACCATAAACAGTACTTAGCCCAAAAATGACAACATATGTAGGCCTAATATAAACTAGTTTCACATATGATCTGCAGGACATCACACAGACTATTATAGTCTGTCTGGATACGGCAAGTAACATTTTTTAGATTGAATACATAAATCAGGATGTTCCTAATGCGTACTGGACATAAAATATTTTTTTTAGTATGTGTAGTCATCATTACCAGTTGGCACTTACACTGTCCTGTAGCTGGTGCAAATAACACGGCTAGAAAACACGTACTTAAGAGCAGGGCTGGTGCATGGTTTCTTAGCACCCTAGGCAATGCTTCAGGCTACCGCCCCTGCACCCCCCCCCCAATACCCACTTCTCAGCCCCTCACACACACCTGACTTTTGACAATAAATCAATGCAACTTCTACATTTATTATGCAGGAAAAAAGGCTGGATTTGTAAAGAGGAGTTTACACGGCATGTTGCCAGAGTGGGATGACCATCATGCAAGGGGAGTTAGTATCACTTTATACAGTGTTAGGCTGCTCTACAACCTCTTCCAATTCCAATGAAATACATGGGCAATGCTCCATGCACTACTGATAGATGCACGCAGCTCGACTTTTATGAGCAGAGCAGTGTAAGCTGGGTGGGGCTGGCAAATATTAGCCTGGGGGGCAAGACTCCTCTCAGCAGCCTATTTTAAAGGAACAAAATGCAGTTGGCCCATCATCAACATTTATTTATATAGCGTCAGAAAGTTCCGGAGCGCTTTACAAATGGGAACAAACATTAATAAGACAATACTGGGTAATACATACAGACAGAGAGGTAAGAGGGCCCTGCTCGCAAGCTTACAATTTACAGGACAATGGGAGTTTGAAACACAAGGGCATGTGCTACATCATATTGCACACTGGACCAGATAGAATGCAAAGGTAAAAAGTATTAAGTGGGCTGTGTGATCAGTCAAACAGCAATGTTTGTCAGAGGGTTGTTGTCTTGTGTTAGCTGTGTAGAGGGTGTTAATAGGGGAGATTAAGAGGGTGGTAGAGGAATATTATAAGCTTGTCTGAAGAGGTGGGTTTTCAGAGAACGCTTGAAGGTTTGAAGACCAGAGGAAAGTCTTACTCTGCGAGGGAGGGAATTCCACAAAGTGGGTGCAGCCTGAAAAAAGTCCTGTAACCAGAAATGGGGGGATATGATGACAGTGGAAGAGAGACGCAGATCTTGTGCAGAACGAAGAAGTCAAGTTGGGAGATATTTTGAGACAAGTGAGGAGATGTATGTTGGAGTAATTTTGTTCACGGCCTTCTATGTTAGTAGAAGAATTTTATATTGGATTTGTTTAAAAAAAGGCAACCAATGTAGAGACTGACAGAGTGGCTCAGCAGAGGAAGAACGGTTTGTTAGGAAAATCAATCTAGTCGCTGCGTGCAAAATAGATTGTAGGGGTTGAAGTCTGATTTTGGGAAGACCAGTAAGAAGGGAATTGCAATAGGCGATGCGGGAGATGACAATTGCATGAATTAAGGTTTTTGCAGTGTCTTGTGAGAGATATGTGCGTATTCTGGAAATGTTCTTTAGATGTATGTAACATGATTTTGATATAGAGTCGATGTGGGGAATAAATGATAGTTGTGAGTCAAGGATTACACCTATGACACTTAAATCAACCATTTATCGGATCATCAAGAACTTCAAGGAGAGAGGTTCAATAGTTGTGAAGAAGGCTTCAGGGCGCCCAAAAACGTCCAGCAAGCGCCAGGACCATCTCCTAAAGTTGATTCAGCTGCGGGATCGGGGAACCACCAGTTCAGAGCTTGCTCAGGAATGGCAGCAGGCAGGTGTGAGTGCATCTGCACGCACAGTGAGGCGAAGACTTTTGGAGGATGGCCTGGTGTCAAGAAGACCAGCAAGGAAACCACTTCATTCCAGGAAAAACATCAGGGACAGAGATTGGACTGCTGAGGACTGGGGTGAAGTCATTTTCTCTGATGAATCCTCTCTCAGATTGTTATCTGGCATCTGGAAAAATGCTTGTCTGGAGAAAGAAAGGTGAGCGCTACCATCAGTCCTGTGTCATGCCAACAGTAAAGCATCCTGAGACCATTCATGTGTGGGGTTGCTTCTCAGGGAAGGGAGGGATCACTCATAATTTTGCATAAGAACACAGCCATAAATAAAGAATGGGACCAAAACATCCTCCAAGAGCAACTTCTTCCAACCTTTCAAGAACAGTTTGGTGCAGAACAATGCCTTTTCCAGCATGATGGACACCTTGCCATAAGGCAAAAGTGATAACTAACTGGCTTGGGGATCAAAACATCGAAATTTTGGGTCCATGGCCAGGAAACTCCCCAGACCTTAATCCCATTGAGAACTTGTGGTCAATCCTCAAGAGGCGGATGGACAAACAAAAACCAACAAATTCTGACAAACTCCAAGCATTGATTAGACAAGAATGGGCGGCCATCAGTCAGTATGTGGCCCAGACGTTGATTGACAGCAGACCAGGGCGAATAGCAGAGATCTTAAAAAAAAAAGGGTCAACACTGTAAATATTGACTCTCTGCATAAACTTAATGTAATTGTCAATAAAAGCCTTTGACATTTATGAAATGCTTGTAATGTTACTTCAGTATACCATAGCAACATCTGACAAAAATGTCTAAAAACACTGACGCAGCAAACTGTGTGAAAACCAATACCTGTGTCATTCTCAAAACGTATGGCCATGACTGTATATATTTCACTCCCTGTTTTGTCACCTGCACTTTTAATGTTGTGTTCACTTGAATCGAAAGGGTGTGGTGCCCTTATGAGTTTTGAAGTCCTGAATGAGCTAGCTGTAGGGAAAGTGACCCGCTACCCCCCCAGCCCTTGCCCCCTATTGGACCTTTAGGTCTCTGGGGTCAGGGATATAGGGGCCCTTCCTTTAGGTACGTTTTTGGTTTTACATCTTTTTCTCCACTTGGGGCTTTAAAAAAAAAGTTTGCTCTATAATGTATTTCTCCATAATTAGATATGTATATGATTCAACTTTACCTTGCCAACGACAGCATGGCAGCTCCCCTATACATATAAATATATATTATATATAATTACAGAAACTATTACAGCAATCTTTGTTTTCTTAGTAGGTCTTTAGTGTCTAATGTGTGCTCCTGCATTTGTATTCTATACATATTTAAATAAATTAGTTTTTTGGTGACTCTGTCTATATGTTATACTGAACCTTTATAGAAAGGGAAAGTTTTACTTTAAAGGTGCATTTACGCTACATACCTGTCTGTTTCTAATGTATAAAGTCCTTTTTACCCTGATGTCCTATCAGTTTAACCGTGTTTACTATTTTGGGATCCAGTACTGGAAATCAATGACACAGTCTAGTTTGCAGCTATCTGATACATTTGAGATGAAAGGAAAGGACATACTTCTCTCTGTGTCTAGCCAACTTCTTACTCTCATTTTTAGGAAGCTTAGAACCTTTCTATTTTGTTAATGTTCTGGAAGAATCGTTTTATTTTTAACTTTACTTAATCAATCGGTGGATTTAACAAAGGATTGTAAGCTTTTCTTACAAGGAATGGTGACAATAGTTATAATACGCAAATGAAACGGTTGGGATGATTGTCCCGGGGAATTAATCTCAGGACTATATATAGGATCAGGATATATTTTTACCCCTAAGAGGACAACAGAGGCTTCTGGGGGTTTTGTTTTGTCTTCCTCTGGATCAACACATATAGAATTTATAATAGGTTGGAGTTAATGGAAATTTGTCTTTTTTTATCCTAATTATCTAAATAAGTATGTTATGATAATTTTGCTTTCTTTTATCGTCCTCATAGGAAATTATAGAATTAACCTCGAGAAACGCTGCACATCCTTCGTACATCAAACTACTCCCACTAATGCCCTATTATCATCCTTGTTTACCTTAACAGCTTCAAGACTTCCCTCCAGCTGCACCTGTGTCATGGAATTCTCTCCCTCACTACATCAGTACTGGTTCCTCAGCCTTTTAAAGGGACAGCTGCACCTAGATTATTAGCCCATTTATTCATGTTCTTATTATAATTCAGGCATCAACTATATTATCTTTTACAATATTTTAGACCTCTCATATTGTTACAGGAACTGAAATATTAAAGTGTTGATTTTCAGAGTGATGTTGATAATTAAAATTTAAATTATTACAAAACACATGCACTTGCAACTTAACCATTATGAAATATAAGACCTATTTTGTGATTTATTAACATTGTTTTATTTCCTGTATAAAGTTCTATGACATGTTAACTAGTAGAAAACATAAGTAAGTTATATGAACTCAATTTGAGATAGAGGTGTGTTTGGTATCCATAAGAAACTGTGCTGTTGGAGGTCCCTGCACCTTCCACCATTTAACTCACAGTTCATTCCCCTCTTTCTATCATGACATTGCTCCTCTAACACGCAGCACTGACCTCACTTACATATTCTTACGAGACACTGCCTCCCATACCTCCCAACACTGTCATATTTAACTCTCAGTCTGTGGTCTCTTGCTGCCTCCATTCCGCTCCTCACTTTATGTCATGTGCTCCTTCCACTATATAACTCTCAGTCTGTGGCTTGCAATTGGCACAAGTTGCGTTTCGGAGCATGCACAGAGCAAACTTACACAAGATACTGCACGCAAAGGGTGTACATGAATCAGGCCCATTATGCTAACTATTTCCATTGAACTGCATTAAGCACACAAATGTCCTTTCTTCAGGCACAGGTTACAAACGTGAGATTCATCAGTATACAGTTGGATATAAGGTAAATATATTCACACAAAGTCGCGCTCATACTGGCCAGCAGTGAATAGAATCAGGGGAAATATGTTTGATAATAGGGGTGTACAATCAGTTAGGCAATACTGTAATGGTGAGAAAAGAGAAGTTTAAGGGTATGCGCATGGGGGAGGAGGCTAATTTTGCTAATGTGGTGAGCTGTTTACAGTATTCCTCCCTGAAGGAGGGCTAGGTACACTTGTGCTACTGATATTGCTACCAAATGCAAAAAGAAGATTTCTATAGTGGGACCAGTTACTTACTCAAGGGGAGCCTGTATGGGGTACTTTCTGTACAGGGTACCTCCTGTATGAAGTACTTCCTGTATAGGGTACTTCCTGTATGGGGTACTTCCTGTATAGGGTACCTCCTGTATAGGATACTTCCTGCATAGGGTACTTCCTGCATAGGGTACCTCCTGTATGGAGTACTTCCTGCATAGGGTACCTCCTGTATGGGGTACTTTCTGTATAGGGTACCTCCTGTGTAGAGTACTTCCTGTATAGGGTACCTCATGTATGGAGTACTTCCTGCATAGGGTACCTCCTGTATGGGGTACTTTTTGTATAGGGTACCTCCTGTGTAGAGTACTTCCTGTATAGGTTACCTCATGTATGGAGTACTTCCTGTATAGGGTACCTCCTGTATGGGGTACTTCTTGTATAGGGTACTTCCTGGAGGGTGATAGACTGCATAAGCTTTGAGGTGAGGTTCTATACTTTCCAGGCAAAACTAATATAGTAAAGTGTATTTTCATGCCAGTGTATAAAACCCTTAAAATGTACAATAGTGATACATCAAATAAAGACCATGCCCTTGATCTCACCATTTATTGATTGAATAAATGAAGCAGTGTTCTAGGAGAAACATATTGAAAACACAGAATAAGGGGGCTGCTTGGAAGTGATAGCTGTCTGGTCTTTTAAGCGTCATTTTTATTCTTCTCACCTCGCACAATTCTATTTGGACCTGTAATCTTGCAAAATGTCCCAAAATCAAGTGACTCCCTATAAAGGTGCTAAGCAGCCAAATAGGTGCACAACATTGAATGTGTTACAGAGCCACTTCTGTCTGGTTCATAACTGGAGCCAACACTGTACTTTAGGTTTGAACTTGTTGCCATTGTAAATACTTACTGTCCGGAAGAATAACAGTTATATGTGTAGATTTGGTTATTAATAGCTAGAGATGAATAGTAAGTGTGAACCTTTTCTGTAAGATACATCATAGGTGAGCCCCGACTAAGTATGCTACTGCCCGATTGCTGCGCTCTATTTTATGATACCCGCTGGCTCTGAAAATCATCATCATCAGCAGCTATTTATATAGCGCCACTAATTCCGCAGCGCTGTACAGAGAACTCATTCACATCAGTCCCTGCCCCATTGGAGCTTACAGTCTAAATTCCCTAACACACACACATACACACACACAGACAGAGACACAAACTAGGGTAAATTTTGATAGCAGCCAATTAACCTACCAGTATGTTTTTGGAGTGTGGGAGGAAACCGGAGCACCCGGAGGAAACCCACGCAAACACGGGGAGAACATACAAACTCCACACAGATAAGGCCATGGTTGGGAATCGAACTCATGACCCCAGTGATGTGAGGCAGAAGTGCTAACCATTGAGCCACTGTGCTGCCTAAATGATGTACTGGATCCATTCACACGGCTGTAGAAGGTATCCACGAGGTGAAGGCAATGCCTTACTAAGACGGTCTTCTGACTAAGAGGTTTCAGTGGCAATAGTAGCATTAATGAGAGCCTCTATGGCAAACTCTCCTGCCTGCTCACACTGGAACATGAGCTAAACTTCAACGTGCTGAAAGAAAAAGAGCAGGTTCTTGTTTAAGCGCGGCCTACAGTGTGAATGAGCAGGAGAGTTTTCCCTGTGGTTACCCTATTTTACTTTTTATTAAAGTGCAGTTTGACTGCGGTGTTTAAATGCAGTTCTACTGCTGACATATGGATAGAGTCTTACCTTTCTAGAGAGTCCCAATGGATTATTCGTTTATAGGTATAAATCCGTTCTTCAGTTATTTAGAATCTAACAGACTAGAGTAACTATGGTAGGATGGGGTTGTAACTTAACTTATATAGTTATTTAATTGATCTCCTGTGGGGGGGGGGATTAAATTTGGCGCGATGTGTCTCTGCAACAGCGAGACACATGAAGAGAAAATGAGTGGAGATTTTATACCGTAGCAGCTGACAATGTGCGCAGCTGGGCATGGCGGTGATGTCCGGCGGCACATTGGCTAATTGAGTCTCCCCTAGTATCTTTGAACTCAAGGAAATTATTAGTACTTTATTTTATCTTTATACAGGTAACCCATAATGGTGTTGTGTGGTCCTATTATCTTCCTGAAATAAAAATCATTGGTTCTTATTCTGAATGAGAGTCAACAAACACTAACACTTAGATAAAATGACTATAGACTGTGAAACATTTTGTCATCAATGTTCTATGATGTGTTATATCTACAGGGTGCATGGAACCTCCCAATTGTGTCTCTACGTATATGCTAGACGTGGTTTATACAATCTCTCTGTACAATGTATGAGAGAACATAGGGATTGTTACTGCCTCCACTGTGACTATGTCACATTATCCAACCCCCATATCTAGAAATGCATCAATGACCACTGTCACTAGACCGCACCCCAAACCGTTGTATTCTAAGAGGATTGTCATAATAGTGCCTTGGGATGAAATAAAGCGATTATAAAACAGAGACACAAACAATGGCATTCTGCAGAGTCTACCTTGCCTAGACTTAATAACACCATTGCAGAAACTAGATATAGTCCTGCAACATGAACATATTTAAACACTCCACTCTTTAATAAATAAATATATACGGTTCTATTGCCTTTAAGATACTGAAGGAAAAGAAATTAAGTAGAAACATGTTTCTCTTATCTGATCATATCTAAATGGATGATCTGATGTTTATGTAAAAAAAAAGTATGTTCATAAAATCTTAACTTTCATTGAAACTTATACATTTAGAAGCAATAGTACATGTGAGAACTAGTAACATCCTATCCTTCAGTTGGCTGCAAGTTACATCCAGGGGTAAATGTATCAAACCTTCTAATAACAGAAAAGTGGAGGTGTTACCTATAGCAATCAATCAGATAATAGCTGTCATTTTTAGAATGTACTAGATGAATGACAGCTAAAATCTGATTGGTTGCTATGGGCAACATCTCCACTTTTTAGAAGGTTTGATGCATATACCCCTCTAGTCAGATTTCATTGAAAAATTAACTGCTCCAAAGGTAACTTTAGTCTCTGAAAACCTTGATTAAAAGAACAAAGTATTAATTCAGCCCTTTAAAAAAATAAAATAAGCAGCTTTGTTTTTGTTTTTGGCTTTATTCCATAAGTCCTTACAGTTACATTGTAGCTAAGCTGTGTGTATTTTCCTTTTTACGACCGTCTTGATCATGTATGCATTAGTCTAGTTTACTTATATTATTAAAAGTAAATTCAGATCACAATTGACTTTTCATCTGTATAACAAGAAGAGAGATATTTACCCTGACAGCCGTTTCATTGTAGAAATTCATCTTCATAATAAAGTGCGCTGTCTGCGGGAGAAGAGAAGAGTGGCTTAGCATTCGGCTACACACAGACAACTGCTTCCTATTTTTACATATATAAGATAAGAAAGTCTATACATAATATGAGCTTCACACATTGAAAGCCGTATCAAACTTTGTATTGAGAAGAGGGGACGGCTAATACATAATGCAGTCTTAACCAGAAAAAAATCTATGGCAGTCAAACTAGGCGCTAATGGAGATATATGATCGTAGAACGCTCTCCGCTGAGTTTGATAATCAATGGGGCTCTACTGAGGATAAAATAACATTGCAGAAATATTCACAAGTCCTAGTGACACGTAGCATTGTATGATTTATTCACTGAGAGTTCTTATACCCAAAACTCGCAGAAACATAAAAGGAATTCATATTTCAAGACGTCTGGTTTAATGAAAAATTCAAAGATATGCTGTCTTCCGTCGGAATCCTTCAAGGATATGTATGCGGCAATGAAGCTGGAATGAGTCTTCCAACCATCTGTACAAAACGTTATGTACTTAGCTGCCATCCGAGTAATCCTTGGGAATTTTGTTTCATTTAATATTCATTTTAACATCATAAAATCATAAATAATTAGTGTTATTTGAATTGCCTAGCCTGATCCAAAGCAAATTGTCTGTGGAGAGCAGCAGGCCTGGATTATTTATCAACAGTCTGGGCAATTAAGAAACAGTTGGCTGCAATATGTTATTTACAAATGAAGACAATGATGCTGTTCCGTTTTCAGCTACCTTTATCCATTACAGCCGCCGCGCTCTGGCTCCTGACGTTTCAATAAGGAGCATTTTCAATTTGGAATTAACTCTAGCACCTTTATCCTGGTAACATTGAAGCAGAGCTAGAAACGGTAAACGAATGTGTTGGTAGATAAAAATGTTGATCTTTCTACCAGTAACAACTATATATCTAAAAGTCCTAAAGCATGGTAAGATTTATTATATGGATTTATTATATTATCAACAAAGCTGCACCAACATACATCTCCTCTCTTGTCTCAAAATATCTCCCAACTCGGCAACTCCGTTCTGCACTAGATCTGCGTCTCTCATCCACACTCATTACATCCGCCCATTCCCGGTTACAGGACTTTTTTCGGGCTGCACCGACTCTATGGAATTCTCTCCCTCGCACAATGAGACTCTCCTCTGGTCTACAAACTTTCAAGCGTTCTCTGAGAACTCACCTCTTCAGACAAGCTTATAATATTCCTCAACCGCCCTCTTAACCTCACTACATAACCCTATTACCACCCGTTACACAATTTCACACAAGACAACTAACCCCTGACCAACATTGTTGTGTGACAGGATCATTTAGCCTATGAGTCACTTTTACCTTTGCAGTCTGGCTGGACCGAAACGCAAAATGTAGCACTTAGTCTCATGTGTCAAACTCCCATTGTCCCATAGATTGTAAGCTTGCGAGCAGGGCCTCCTCACCTCTTTGTCTGTTTTACCCAGTTTGTTTATTAGTTTACAGTGTTTGTCCCCAATTGTAAAGCGCTACCGAATATGTTGGCGCTTTATAAATAAATGATGATGATGAATGTATGTACTGTTGTTAGCTAGCCAAGTGGGTGTAATGATTCTAAGTATCTTGTGTGTTGCTCCATAACAGAAATCACTCACAAATGTGGAAAAATACAATGCTACAGCTATTTCTTCTTTCCTTTAGGAACACCCCTTTATTAAATAAAATGTTTTAGGCCTTCTCCTAAAATATTGCTCAGTTTAGTACAGGCCTGGTCAACCTGTGGCTCTCCAGGTGTTGTGAAACCGCAAGTCCCAGAATGCTTTGCCAGTAGATAGCCGACAGATAGCTGGCAGAGCATGCTGGGACTCGTAGTTTCACTACAATTGCAACTGCGCTGAGCAAGCTCGGAAAGGACCTCTTATTTTCTCTTTCTAGAGCAGAGAGCCCGGGAGACTACAGGAGCATTGTCAGGAGCCCTCTACCCAAACTGCTGTGGGGCCCGGCGGAGGCACAGTCACACCCCATTGTGTCACTTTCAGTTTCAAGCTTTTCTTTCACATTAGGCAAAGTGTGCCTAGAAATGTGGTTTTCTAAAAAAAAGTACATCCCGTTAAATATAAGACGGGAGCCGGTCTCCACCAGCTTTGAGCGAGGAACACCCCCTAAAAATGCACTCACTCCACCCCTTCATCTCATTTCAATAATCTTGCTCCTAAAATGGAATATATATGTCAAAGGCTGCATATTACATGTGACGTAACTGGGACTGCTTATGCTTAACTGGTGACTGACAGCTTGTCTCCGAGCAATGTAATAACAGTTCCACACGCACAAAAGTAAAACACGAAGTAACAGTCCTGGGGATAAATGTATCAAGCTTAGAGTTTTCCGGCGGGTTTGAAAAACCAATCAGATTCTAGCTACATTCTACAAAATGACAGCTAGAATCTGATTGGTTGCTATAGGCAATATCTCCACTTTTCAAACCCGCCGGAAGACTCTCAGCTTGATACATTTACCCCCTGATGTCCTCTCACACTGATGTATTTGAGTCATAGATAAGCTGAGTAGAATCTTAGGAGAACTGAAAAGTTTATTCAGTTGAAAGGGGTGGTACTACAACGGTGGGAGGTTGGACATAGTGCTCCAGCTACTCAGTTCATAGAAGCTGGTAAGCATGAATCATCATCATCATCAGTTAATTATATAGCGCCACTAATTCCGCAGCGCTGTACAGAGAACTCATTCACATCAGTCCCTGCCCCATTGGAGCTTACAGTGTAAAGTCCCTAACATACACAGACACACACACACACACACACACACAGACAGACTAAGGTCAATTTTTGATAGCAGCCAATTAACCTACTAGTATGTTTTTGGAGTGTGGGAGGAAACCGGAGCACCCAGAGGAAACCCACGCAAACACAGGGAGAACATACAAACTCCACACTCGTGACCACTGTGAGGCAGAAGTGCTAAACACTGAGCCACCGTGCTGCCCATGAATGACATGATGGTTTATTTGCTGAGTGGGACAATGACGTGACAGAGTGCCATTGGTAACCCTGAGGATATAACCCCTTTAAGGCTCACAGAATTGTCCAGCTGGCTTCCAATAAAAAAAATAGAGAGGAATAGAGAACTGACTATTCTGGAGGAGTATTATAGATAAAGGACAAGGTTTCCAAAATCTTGAAACATACCCCCAACACGAAACTGACTCCATAATGCCATAAAACAATTATATGATCATATTGCCAGTTGTGCTATTAATCCAGTTACATTGGGTGCCTGAATTTAACAAAATAACTGACAGCGTTCAAGAGTTTCATAAGCAGAAAACAGGATTGAGGCGACTGGGCACATGCAAATCCTAATCACCCTATAGCAGTGATGGTTAACAGAAAGCCCTAGGGTGAAATGTGGCCCACCGAGCCATTACCTGTAGCCCTCAGCTGCTTCCTATATTAATGTCAGGCTTGTTTAAAATACCCACTGCTATTATATTACAGATAGTTGTCTCTTTCTTTGATTAAATATATTATTTTAACGTATTACTGAGATTTAGGGTAATGTGCGGCCCTTTGGAGGGTTAGAGGGCCACACCACGCGGCCCCTGAAGTGTATCGGATTCCCCATCAGTGCTCTATGCTATAAACATTGCATATTGCAAAAAAATAAATAAAAATAAATACAGCTCTGATACATTATTTGCATGAGCTGGTAAACATTTGAAAACAGCCGTTAACTGAAGGTTAAATTTCACATAATTTTACCAGTGATTTCTTGATTGGTTTTCATCCCTCCCTTTTATTAATAGGTATCTTATCTCCCAAGAGCGCTTGTTATTTTAATTCATCTTGGCGTCCAATTCCGCAAACATGTACTAGTGAGGGAAACGCTATCATATACATACTGTATCAGTATTTCCAGAAAATGAATGGCTATCTAAACCAATTCAGCTCCTTGATCTATGTTCCGATCTGGAAAGTGATTGAGGGCTGGCTTGGATTGGGTGTCTTTGTGGATAACGAGGAGATAATTTATGGGACAGATCAGGGGGGGGCTTATGAAACGCATGGAGGGATGATAAGTCTTGTTTACCAGGAAATTAAGATAAACCCACAACCGGCAATGTGGGGACTCCATCAAGAAAATGGCAATTATTGAGTGCAGACTAACAAAATAAACAGATGGGGCATATTTGTATGTAAAAGGTAACATTTATAAGGCAGCTCAGATTTGCATAGAACAGAGACCCGTATAACAAATCCTACTGGTCTACCGATTATAATGTGATTAATGTGGTCTCCTCTCCCTCCGGCAATATACAAAGTGTTGTGTATTCATCTATTCAGAGATGTCCCATTCTGGAGATCTTTACAATCAGACTGAAGACTTATCTGTTTACACACACACACATTTGATTAATGCAAGGCTACTTCTGTGACATTTCAGACTGGACGTTTCACTTTGCGCCCTGTTACATTTTTATACTATGTCTCTATTTTAGCCTCAAACTCCTAATATATACTAATGTTATAAATGTACAGACAACATATGACAAGAAAGTTATATTCCATAAAGAATGGTTAATAAAGGCATAAATGAAAAAAAACCACAAGATTTCTGGTTTATTGCAATGCAATAATATATACACTTACAGATCAATAAACTTCACACATGTATTAAATAGCAAAAAAAGTACGGATCTTTTTGAAATAATTCCATATAGGCCCATACTATTTATCTGTTTGAACAGAGAATATAACATTCTGGATATCAATACAATAGGTCACTGTGAGATATTATTATAGTATTTGCTCCTTTAACCCCTTCAAGACCAGATGCAGTTTACACTTCTATGGCCGCGCTCATTTTTCAAGGTTTTTACATTGCAGCAAATTTTGTATTGTTTTTGTGGGACGTATAAGTGTTTGTTTTTGTAACATATTACAATAGATTGCTTTTTGTTTTATGTCCGTTAGTTAGGGCAAAGCCAGACACCCCCCCTCCCAAAAAAATATATTTTCCAGGACTATCTCCTGCAGGCAACATGGAGTTCTGTTTCTATTTTTAGAAAGCCCAAGACAGTGCTTTTTACACCCAATTGCCTAAAATAGATAAAACATGTAAAAACACAAAAGTGCATACCGGGACAGTATTCAGGCTTAAAGAGGAAGGACACCCTTTTCTGCAACCCCCACCCCCCCGGAACTAAAAGGTATCTGAGGGGGTTCAGACGCCCTCTGCCGCAGGGCTAGGGGAGTCCCTTTTGCCCTGGGTGTTAGGACTTTGATACTAATTTGGCATGCAGTACCTTTATGCTACCGGAGTTGCTGTTTTGCCATTAGACATTTACATCTCACCTGCAGGAGTTAACCTCCTTCCCTGATTATCACTTGTACCTGTTCCACTGCCTTATAAACCTGCTCCAAACATTGCTCCTTGCAGTTCATCAATTGTTTTCTGCATCTGGTCCCTGTCAATACTCTTGTGAATTGTGCCTGTTCCCCTGATTTTCTGACTTCTGTCTGTTCCATTTTACACCTTTGTTCATGACCTAGACCCTGGCTTCGTTTGACTTTGCTCCTGTCTACTCCCTGGTATTGTTTGTGGATCGGCCAGCTTCTGACCCTGGCTTACCTGACCTTCCTCTTACCTGATTCTCCCGTCGATCATCCAGTGCCTCGTGCCTCCTGCTTCATCAGGTAACCTGAATCAGCACTTCCCCATTTGTTCTTGATATCCAGTGTCTCCTGCTTCATCTGCAAACCTGGTAACCTGAATCTGCACATCACTCCAGTATCTCCTGCTTCAGTTGCTAACCTGGTAATCCGGTCTCCTTGTGCCTGCACTCCACCTACTATACCTGGGTAATGGTATCTCCTGTTCAGTGGATAAACAAGATAATCCAGTCTACTTGTACCTGCACTCCCTCTGTTGTACCCAAATACCAGCATTACCAAGTCTTTATTTCCTGTTTGAGCCAGTGTGGCTTAGTATCGTGACATAGTTATGCCAAATACATTCTCGTTGCTTACTACCCTCTACCGTGAACTGCCCCCTCCATCAGACTAGTGCCAGACTATTCTGCATTTACCCCTGCCTGTCTGACTCTGAGATCTGCAACACATCTTACCAGCACTACCTGTATTAACAATGACTGCATTTTGATATTACCTGTGTGACCTGTGTTCAAAATAAAGACACCCCCCACCCCCCCCAGGAAGGGAGGACGATGGAAGTTTCAGGGAGACGGGAGCGCTCCCTGAAACTCTCTTCAGGGAGATCAGCGTGGATGGGACAAATAAGGGAATAAGGGCAACCGGACCCCAACAGTCTGTGAGACAAAGACATAAAAAGGATTGCCAGTGACAGACAAGGTGAGAACATAAATTAAATAACTAGTAACTATGTAAAGCAGCCCCAGCCTTCCAACTGGAATTGTAAACATTTTTCTGCAAGCCAAAGGGCCAGAGGAAGCGAGTGCAGCTAAGAAGTGGGACTCGTGTACCATGCCATATTTTCAAGTGAGGGTCACCACTCCCCAAGTGATTCCAAGCATCCCCTGGTCACTACTCCATGTCCAAGACATTCAAGCCACTGGCCTCCTGGCGGTAGCCCATCCAATATAGGAGGGCCAACTACACTCCTACGGCAGTACTACCCTGGATTTTAGTCAAAAGGCTGAGAAGTGAACTTGGCGTTCTGTGCCCTGTATAATAGCGCTTAAAGTGTGGCCCACATATAGCTAGAACTACTCACACGCCATGGGGCCCAGGGGGCAATAGGACTGTTTACACCAAGTGAGAGCTAAGTGGCATTAGCACTCCCCAGGCAGCGCTGTCTGGCACCGATGTGGTTAGCGAAACTGTACCACCTGCGCACTGGTCAGAAGGAAGTTACGTATCTCTGCTTTTCAAAACCCAAAAAATTAGGAATTTAATCATTTTTAAAGAATTGTGGGTAGAGACATGCAAATTATTCCACAAATATCCCTGTAGGCCAACTACGCACCCAGAACCGCTGGTTTGTAGCCCAAATACAGCCATATATAAAGAGCCACATATTGCATATCGCTGTTTCCAGTTTAATAACTTTCATCTCACCAGCGTGACATTGTGACAACTTTGGTAATTTAATGCAGGTGTAAGTTGTGTAGAAATTACATTCTGGTGTTATTTAAAACCAATAGGGTCACCTAGACCAGTGAGAGCGGAGGGAGAAGAACGAGAGGGGTCCCAGAACAGGCTAATAAGATTAATATATTCTGGTATGACCTCAGGCCGGAGCAGGGAGACTGTTCAGGGGTGCCGTTTCCAGCCCAGTATCCCTAACTCTGCAAAATAACAGGAGATAGATCAGAGCAGTGTTGACAAAACACGGTTACTCTGCACATATGGGTGCTGTATCTGATGAGCTTTTATTTTCCGCATCAGTGCAACTTTTATTTCGCAATTTTGTATATGATCATTAGGGTGATTTATTAGCAAGTAATCACAGGCATTTTGCGCATATGCTTTACCTTGTTTGCTGGCAACTGACACCTCTCTAGCTATTAGCGGTGGAAAATGTTTAAAGTGACCTACAAATTCATCTCTACAATAGAAATAAAGCAAAGTCTGTAGCAAGTATTAAAATCAATTGGGGAGGGGGGGGGGGGGGGTCATATCCATTATGTCAGCAAGTTTAAGAAAGAAACTTGTATTTAATAGATAATTGTTGCTTTTGTGTGGTCATTTAGAACTGTTGACAATGTGAAACACATTATAAAATGTCCATATTAAAGAGAGATTTGTAGCAAACTAACCAACAGTGCTCCCAGTACAAGGGGGGTTTTAGCTAAAGAACAATTAAACTTAAACGTGACATTGTCTTACAGGAAGCCTGGTGCACAATGCAAGTTATAAGCTAATCCTGACATTCTGCTTAAAAGAAAAGAATAAGTAAATATTTGCAACTCTTTTACAGCAAATATAATGAAATGTACATAGTTAAATATCGTCTGGGAGGGGTGTAAAATTTTGTATGGATGGAGGCGTTCCTGAGTGTGGCATAGGTATGATTGTTGCACATAGTCGTCATCATCATCATCATTTATTTATATAGCGCCACTAATTCCGCAGCGCTGTACAGAGAACTCACTCACATCAGTCCCTGCCCCATTGGGGCTCACAGTCTAAATTCCCTAATATACACACACAGACTAGGGTCAATTTGTTAGCAGCCAATTAACCTACCAGTATGTTTTTGGAGTGTGGGAGGAAACCGGAGCACCCGGAAGAAACCCACGCAAACACGGGGAGAACATACAAACTCCACACAGATAAGGCCATGGTCGGGAATTGAACTCATGACCCCAGTGCTGTGAGGTAGAAGTGCTAACCACTGAGCCACCGTGCTGCCCCATGTCATGCATCGACATGCAAAAAACAAAATTTCATATTTATTTTAATTAAATTTAAAGGGGTGCGAAAGGGGCCTTTAGGGAGTGCTCCCTGTTTAGTTGGGTGCTGCAGACCATTTTTTTTGTCAACAGTATTGGATTTTTATATATCCTGTAACCATCATGTATATTTCTAGAATCCTAAACGCATTTTGCTGATGCAGTGAAAAAATGTCCCGATGACTCCTTTATTTAAGACATAAATCGAGGCCGAACAGTACGTTAGGACAGAAACTGAAAAGTTTAAATTTAATGAAGTTTAGAGTAATACAGTGGTAGCAGGTCGGACCTTGAGTGAGGTGTGTACAATGTCCACCAAACGAGGTTCTATTCGGACCTGGAGACACTAAAAAAAATTTCTGGAGCAGTTCTCAAAACCAGAATTTACCATATACTTATGTATATACGCAGTGCACAAATAGGTGCTTGTGTGCACAATGAATAGGTCTGAAGGCATTTTGGTGAATTACCTTTACTGATCAAATATCTGCTTAAAATGGGTCAAAAATCTCAAACAGCAAAGCACAACATTTCCTTTCAAAATTGCAGTGACATCACTGGGCATGCCCTTGGGATATAATTAAAAAAAATCTGTAAAATTTGTTCATACATGTATAGATTTTTTTTAGACTAATTTTGTCTGTGGCACCTTCTAAATAAATAATGATGATGATGATGATGAAATTGATCTCATATCGCTATGTGTGAGAAACTCAACACCACCCACAGATACAAATAGGTAAGATTAGTTGAGACTGGTGTGTAACGCAAATGGTCGATGGTCCGACAGTACATGCAGTCATCAGATAGCAGAACTAATATGACCCACTGCTGAAGGGCTGGACCTGTTCTGTTTGGGCAACAAAACAATACAACAATACTGCTGAATAACCGCATGTAGCTATGATTGAGCAGGAGTAGGCTTCCTCATATTGCCATGGTACAACTTTCAGAGACACACTACGAACGGCCAAGTGCCTTACACCTGAGAAGATGGGTTGTGAGGAACTAAGCTGAGGTCGACGGATTGGAGAATGTAGAATCATGAGGTAAGAAGCTAAAGTTGGAAATAAGCAAACGAAATAAGACTCTGAAGCACAAACTGCGAAATGCAACCCAAACCTTGTTCGTGTAGGTGTGAGGGCTTTAAAACGGCAGCATACAGGTGAGGACTCTTAGCCCTTATTGTCTTGACCTTTAGCAGAACTGCTGATCACAGTAAGTAAGCTGTCAATGTGACTGCTGGTATTGTGACAGATCCTCACACCTTTCCCATTCCACGACAAAGAAACTGCTCCCCTTTATGTCAGTTTCCACCAAAGGGAAGGGATAGCTATTATGCTTGACAGATAAAGTTACATACCTCCCAATATGAAAGTCCCTGGCAGCGGGACAGGAGGCGTGGCCACATCACGATGGAGATGTGGTCATTTCACAATGGGGGCGTGGCTGCCTAGCGCTGTAAAGGGCTGGCCATAAGATAGGTCCCCCCCCAACATTCCCACCCACCGGACAAACATGACCCCAGACAGGACAGCGGGACTAATCCCTAAAATCTGGACTTTCCCGCTGAAATCGTAACTGTATAGACATATATATATACGTTTCAATTATTCCATGTACACTATATGGACAAAAGTATTTGGACACTCGACCATTATACCAACAGGGACTGTAATGACATTGTACTCAAATGCATATACTTTAATATGGAGTTAGTCCCTCTTTTGCAGTGATAACAGCTTCCACTCTTCTTGGAAGGCTTTCCACAAGATGTTGGAGTGTTTCTGTGGGATTTTGTGCCCATTCATTATGAGGAGCATCTATGAAGTCAGGTACTGATGTTGGACTAGAAGGCCTGGCTCACAATCTCCGTTCCAGTTCATCCCAAAGGTGTTCTATGGATTTGAGGTCAGGGCTCTGTGCGGGCCAGTCAAGTTCTTGCACACCGAACTCATCAAACCTTGTCTTTGTAGTCCTGGCTTTGTACACTGGGGCACAGTTATGTTGGAATAGAAAAGGGCCTTCCCCAAACTGTTGTCACAAAGTTGGAAGCATAGCATTGTCCAAAATGACTTGGTATGCTGAAGCATAAAGATTGGTCTTCACTAAAGATATGGGGCCTAGATCAAACCCTGAAAAACAGCCCCATACCAATATCGCTCCTCCACCAAACTTCACAGCTGGCATAATGTAGTCAGGCAGGTAACGTTCTCCCGCGTCCACCAAACCCAGACTCGCCCATCTGACTGTCAAACAGAGAAGCGTGATTCATCACTCCACAGAACATATTTCCACTGCTCCAGTCTAGTGTTGGTGTGCTTTACACCACTCCATCCGACGCACTGGTCTTGGTGATGTGAGGCTTGCATGCAGCTGCTCGGCCATGGAAACCCATTCCATTAAGCTCCTTCTGCACAGTTTATGTGCTTACATTAATGCCAGTGGAAGTTTGGAACTGTTGTTCCTAAACGCTTCCACTTTCTAATAATATCACTTACAGTTGACCGTGGAATATCCAGCAGGGGTGAATTTTCACAAACCATCTTATAGGCTGTCACCTTTACAATCACAGTACCACGCTTGAAGTCACTGAGCTCTTCAGAACGACCCATTTTGTATCACAAATATTCACAAATGGAGACTGCATGGCTAAGTGCTTGATTTTATACACTTCTGGCAAGGGGTCTGATTGAAACACCTCAATTCAAAAATTAGCAGGTGTGGCCAAATACTTTTGTCCATATAGTGTACATTTAGCGATGAATCACACATGTAATATCCATTATTATTCAATAGTAAGTTTATTTACTTAAAAAAATAACTAATCTACTGTGTTGACTTTCCATACCTCAAAAATCAGTAATGTAGGAACGCAGATTACCTGCACAGTACTTACTGTGCTAACGTTTTATAATGTTCCAATACATCTTTTGTTTGTACTCCTGCCTAAATGATGTCACTGTTTCCTAAAGACTTGATAGGCTACATTGTCATCTCTATTGGTTTGTTCCACAATATGGTTCCCTCCCTGGTGTGTAGCTGTTGAGCAGACTTAAAAAAACTTTATTTTTAACAATGGGGACATTTCTTCTAATGATGACGATAGCAGCCTCCATGATCTGCCAACCTTAAAAATGTGAAAATATGTTGTAGTTTAAAACTTGGTATATATATTTTGAATTACTAGGTTAACTTACAGAGAAGAAGCTAGGTAACCTGCCATTGCAGTATAAATGGCACAGCCAATAGTCGGCAACAAGCGTTTACCTTTACTTTGCTTCTGAAATGTTTTCTTGCTAGATAACCTCGCCACCACTTCTGGATCACAGTCATCATTCTGTGCAGATATCTAGAACAATCACAAAAAAAGACTTGAAAACTCCAATATCTGAGACCAGTGATTAGGCAATAGCATATAAATAGGAGACTTCTCATGTGACTGACAGGCATAGAGATGCTGAAATAGCCTGAAACAGTTTGAAAGTTGACTGAATTTGGCTGGTTCGTGGACTTGTTTGTTGTACAATCAGCCGGTTCGATCTGATTCGACACAAACAGCGAACCTTGAACTCGTGTTCATGGCTCGACATTCGCGTCTTTTACATTTTACATTATAGGCTACATTGTCATCATTATTGGTTCATCCCAGAATATGGTTCCCTCCATAAGCAAACTGAGGGGTTCCTAGTGCCTGGAATCCCCCTCCAAGAATGGGGCACTGTATAATTTAGGTGGCTGGACCCTGCCCCCGCTTCACACGGCTCTGCTTGAAAAGGGAGAGCTGCAGCATTGCCCATGTATATTATGGAAATAGGAAGTGTTGGAGAGCAGCCAAGCACTGTCTAATATTATAGCCACGCCCCCATACATGCTGGTCACGCCCACTGGCGGCGTGGTGTGGAAACCCCCCTCTACAAATCCTGTGTTTGCCCCTGCCCTCCCCGATGTGTTGTTAATGAGTTGACTTAAAAAAAAAATCTTTATTTCTAAAAATTGGGAAGAATGTGCTTCCTTTACTGACATTGCTTCTGTAAAATGTTCCCTGTTCATGTTTAAAAATGTTCAGAGTGTCTCGAACATGGTAAAATTTATGCAACTTGCTTGAAATTTTAGTCCACTCTGAAGTTCAAGAATTAATCACAAACTTTAGAGCCAGTTTGACAAACCAGTTCAACAGCCGTATTGAAACAATTTCGAGCACCACTACACCAGTTCTGCTACTGAATCCAAGCTCTGTAGTTAAGACAATACATCTGTCATATACCTTACTATTGCTATATAGACTCACAAATATAAACAATTATGCTTCTTGTTATTGTGTTCTGATTTTTTTTAAAAAATTAATTGATTTTTAAATAATTAGAAAACCATAAAGAATAAGTATAATTATTTTTCTGATTAATCTAAACATAGACATAAGTGTAAAATTGAAAGCAAAATCACATGCACTATAATACACTACATAACATGTCATGACTGACCCACAAAAGTGTAAAACACAGCGCGTGTGCTCTTTGGGAAGCAGCGTGATTACTTTTGTGCAATTAAGTCTAGTTTTCAAGGAAAGCACGTGGATCTGCTGACTAAAATGACAGCAGGGGTGTGAAAGTTTGCAACGCCAATGGTAGGAGCTGTGCGGTTTGAGGGTGTACATCATACCTACCTACTCTCGAAAACTTGTTTCCGGGAGAGGGGCGTGACCGGAGGGCGGGAGGGTGGGGCCGGAATGATGGAAATGATGGTTTTCATTTTAACAAGGGAATTCCGGGATGCGGGAGAAATGCCAGCTCTCGCGGGAGCCCGGGAGACTGACCCGAATTTTGTGATTCTCCCGGACTTTCTGGGAGAGTTGGCAAGTATGGTATACATTTAACTTTGTATCAGGGTTAAAAACACCTATTTTTGTGCTAAAGTGCAGTAATGTGATTTTATTTTGGGGAACAGGATTATTTAAATTCATAGTTGTCTACTCTCCCAGAATGTCCAGGAGACTCACAAATTTCTGGGAGTCCTCTCGGACTCCCGGGAGAGCAGGTCAACCTCCCGGCTCGTGGAAACTTCATTAGTTAAGCGGGGGAGGGGCTTAGGATGCGATTCTCGTGTCATTGTGGCCCCGCCCCCTGCCATAATAGGCTAGAAATGATGATGTCTGTTTAGAAGGCGGGCCAAATGTTACAATTGGGGCATACTTAATAAGGACAGCCCAGATATCCCCCTCACTCTCAAGATTACGGTTTTAAACTGGAAACTAGCTTTGCGAGAGGGTAATTAATTTAGTTATTAAATATTCACTAGCGTATTTTCTTTGCCATTAACCCCTTAGTGCAATTAGCACGTCCTTTTGCAACAGTCTTCTAAAATCCGCTGACACTCTCCTTCTCTACACATTTTCAGGGCCCAGAATGAAATTATGGCCCATGTATGTTAGTTGTTACCATTAGTTTGCTAATAAAGTTATAGGATATAAAAAAAAATCGCTACCTGAGATAGGCACGAACTCTGCATCCTCGAAACCAGCTTTGGATCACTACTGCCGCATTATATTCTGTCAGCCGGTTATCTTCAGCGGCTCTACCAATGGAGAAAAATAAATTATAACTAAAATACTTTGTACCTCACTCTTATTATTGTTTTACATGGTACTTTAAACATAAAAAACAGGGTTTTTACTTTTCAAGCAGACAAATGTTTAATTAAAAAAAAATAAGTAAATCCAAGTTTACATTAATATATAGCAAAAGCTGTGTATTACTGAGCCAAATAATATATATGCACTTATCAGTTTTTGTACTTAAATAAATATTTATATCTATTCTCCCGGAATTTCTGAGAGGCGCTCGTATTTCTGGGGCGTTGTGGGGGTGGGGCTTAACAACGTGAATAAGCGTCATTAAACCCCGCCCCCTGCTAGGTTATGCTGTTAATATGCCCATTTCCTAGCAGGGGGCAGGGCTATGGTGATGGCATGACACCACTCCCCCTAATACACCAGGATCTCTCAGACGGGGGGGGGTTTCAAAAGTTGGCAAGTATAATTTATATCTTGCTCCATCTCACTTTGTACCCTGTATGGTATCCCATCAGAACATTGTCCTATAGATCCACTTCTGTAGTGGAGTAAAATTCACTATTGTATGGAGAGAGGAGGTAATAAATTACTTTTAAGAGCGCTGGAATGGAGTGTTAGGTTAACACTGAAGAATGTGGAAATAGAATATTTAAGGTTTCTTTAAAAGAAAATATTGTAGTAATGCTACAAATGTAGCAAATAGAAAGATAAACATAAAATATAAAAAAATGTAAATGTAGTTTAGTATAAGTAGTAGTTATAGAACAAATAATTCATGCATGTTTTGCTACACATTAGATACATATAATGAAAAAAACATTCTTTATTTAGTGAATACAATCAAAACAAAATACTAAAATTAGTTACATTTTCAATGCCTGCCAAAGTGGTCAGTTTTTGTCAGCTCTCAATGTGCTTATGGGAAACAACACTGCTATGTCACATTATCCCACATCACTAGAGGTGACAATATGATTGCTTCACAAATAAGGATATAGCTTCCTATGACGAGATAAAGATGTTTCAAAAAGGCGTCCAAAAGACGACTGCACTTTAAGCCAATGAACAACCAAAAATAAAGTATAAAACCTCTTCTTTAATACATCGAACCCATATTAAAAACAGATGTATCAGAGCAGACGGCTGAAAAAGGGTCTGAGTGGTCCTTGCGTCTTTGCTTTGTGGTTATACAGCCAATGAAATATGTAAACAATTGTTATTTCAAAGACCTATTTATGTGATAACGCCCGTCCACCAGTGAAACATAAGGATGTTAGAAGATACTATGCAGTTCCTATTGTCCGGGGGCAGCTATACAATACAGGCCCCAATTGAGTACTCAATGCCAGGCTGGGTCAAGGTCTTCTTTCTTGGACAAATCCCAAGGCAGACATAACCACCGTACTGCACCGGACACTCTTATTGGCTCATAGCTTCATACAGCGGGCTGCCAAATAGCAGGGTAGGAACCGTGCAGGGTCATAGCATAATTTGGGTAGGGGCCCAGCGATGCCCTTCCAGCCTCCTGGGCCCCCTGCTCTGCTTGCAAAACAGCAGAGCAACAGGCTTCTCCTGGACATGGGTGGTCCGGCACATGCACCCAATGTGCACGGACCACTCAGAAGAGAGTGGGAAGCAGTGGATTTGGAGGGGAGTTGGCAGGGTCACTGCCTGGTCTCTTACATCTCTGGGCCCCTTAGCTGCAGCATCCCTTATTGTATACCCCTGCCACAGCCACTGTACAATGAGCCAATAAGAGAACCGCCAGCTGTATATTAGTTGTGGTGACTTCCTCTAGTAATCAGAGATGTTAGTAGAACAGAGTTTATTAAAATAATGTAGAATTCAGGAGCCATTCCCCCAGATATAGATGCCAAAACTTTATTTGGGAGCTGGAGCATGGTCTGACTGCCGAAAAAACACTTTAGCCACCAATTCAATTTTACACAGATGTATGTGTTAGGTTATAATGCAGAATATGTGGCCAGCTCAAATAACCAATGACATTGCCAGGTGCCGTCCCCGCTGTTCCTCCGTGAAGCAGGAACAGCAGGCTGGTAGTTCCGACCGGGGGCATCTTGTTGCTAAGCAACAGATACGCAGTGTCCCTGGCCGCCCTTGCACATGCGCTATGGGACGCTATCTTTTACTCAGCGGTCAGTGTGGCTGACCGCCCACTTCCTTGCTGACCCTATTTATACTCACCTCTGGCACCATTAGGATGCCTTAGTATCAGGACTCCTGTCTCCAGCTATTTTTCCTGTGTATAGTTATCTCTTGGTTTGACCTCGGCTTGTCTGACCTCTCCTTGGATCCTCCTTTGGTGCTGTCTCTTCCTGATTGGCTTGACCCAGATCATCTGACTTCTCTCAGTCACTACACTGGTAACTGTCTTGGAGGACTGCGACCTGCGTATTCCTTGCAGCCAAGCCCAAACCTCCTTGTGGGGGTCCCTGCTGATCACCAGGGATACGTTAGACTCCGCACATCCTTGTTCAGTGGCGCTAATATCAGTTGGTGATTCTGATACATCCCAGACACTGACAGCAGTACTGATGTCTGACAGACATAATATATTGCTTCCTAGTTACTTTCAAGTGGGCTGTGATAGGTATATGATTATGCGAATCCCATCATCGCTGGACATCCCCACCTAACTAGCAGGCAGGTAAGCACTTTTCCAGGAGAATTGCCTGCACTCACAGGGGTCCAGGAAAATCTCGCCCTAATCCAGGAGACTTTGGGACATTCCAAGAGAGTAGACATGTATGGCATACAGCCACACACACAAACCTTGGGAAAAAAAATTATAAAACACAGATAGAAATACCACCAGTTTTCCAATTGTCAGCAAGTTTGCTGTAAAATTTCATCCATCATTAAGATATAAATAAGAAGTCAGAAAAAGTAACATTTAAGAAGTAAGGATTATTTAATTAGTGAATAAAAATTTAGTTTTTGCATATTTTGCTTTTCTTGAACTATCCTGGCCCTACCATAAACATATAATTACTTTTACAGTATTCTAGGCCAGATAATAAAGTAAATGTTTACAGTTGTAAAGTCTTGACTGTAATTTTTTAAAATGTTTTCAAAGGACAAGGATGCATCTAAGCACGCCACACGCTGAACCGTCTAAGAGGACGGTTCAACAAGTTAAGTACCTTTAAGCAGGCATCTGATTTTTGTTAGTTATCCTAAATTTTTTTATCTCCTTTTCAAAAGCTCTCTGGTTGGCAAACAAAAATGGCTGCCAGACACAGTCTGCTACACAGACACAGGTTCAGAACTCTCAGGGGAATGTCACAGTGCAGACAGAGCTCAGAGTGGCGTTCCCAAGCCTCTCTGCTCATTACATGATGTGCAATGTGTCTGTGGTTGCCATGGTAAACCAGAATCTCAAATCATTAATAGCAGCTTGAAGAAAAAATACAATTGAATATGGCAGTTACCAATATTGTTCTCATAGCCTATCACAGCTAGTTTTGCTTAAAAAGCACACCTGATTTTTTCATGGGATTGCTGTTTTAACTAGAGACGCCAATAAACATGTATTTATAACTTATATTGTACTTTTAAACCTACCCAGTCACAAACTTATTATCAGCAACTCCCTATCTACTGCAGAACTACATTTCCCATGATTCTCAAGCAAAAAAGTGACAGGTGTATAATTGCATGTAATCATGGGAGTTGTAGTTCAGCAACAGATGACTAACTAGCCTTTACTTGAGTAACTTATGAAAATGTTTTCGGGAGCCCCAATCCCCCCCGGTATACTGCCGGTACTAAGGGCTGGGTACTTCCCGCTGGGGTTACCTGCACTTTAGGAAATACTCCATCGGGAGGTCGGACAGGTGACTGCAGAGCTTCCTATGGGTGGCCATGTCCCCAGTGTACGGACGCGTCTCCATGGAGACGGGACTGTACCACATAAGACGGAGGGAGATAAAGACACGCTTTCTAAACAAAATCAGATGCCGTATTAGACATGCAAACAGTTGACATTTTATTGAATTATAATTATATTTCAGTGTTACACATATACTCGCGATGCGTTAAACACATGATGTTCCTTTTCGCGCCGTGTCCGTGTAATGGTACATTCCGACTTCCGCTCCCCTCTGCTCCTGGTCGCTGGGACTGTTCCGGAAGCGTCATGGTGGCTGTGTGTGCTGCCCTGACTTGGCTGTGATCCGGGGGGACACCGCAAGCTTTGTTCATGGTTGGCGTGGCCAAAAAACACATCCGAGCCAATAAGGGAACCAGCTGGTGAGTGAGCTCGGGGCTGATACTGGTCACACCTGTGTGGGGTTGGTCTGCACGTCTTACTGTGAGGCCTGGAGGTGTCATGCCCTCCAGTACTAATATTTGGGGGTATCAGGGCTTCCAGGGGTCCTCACACCCTGATGTAAAATTAGGGGTGTCATGCTTGGTACAGGTCATTAAAAACTGGTATCTTAGGGGTTGTCATGACTTCTGGTAGTCCATCCTCCATCCTATTGTATGATGTGTTTTGGGCAGCACAGTGGTTAGCGCTTCTGCTTTACAGCACTGGGGTCATGAGTTCAGTTCCCGACCATGGCCTTATCTGTGAGGAGTTTGTGTGTTCTCCCCGTGTTCCTCCGGGTGCTCTGGTTTCATCCCACACTCCAAAAATATACTGGTAGGTTAATTGGCTACTAACAAAATTGACCCTAGTGTGTGTGTATGTTAGGGAATTTAGATTGTAAGTCCCAGTGGGGCAGCGCTGCGGAATTAGTGACGCTGTATAAATAAATGGTGATGTGGTGGGTTCATGGGTCATCCAAAACAAATATTTGGGGTATGCCAGGGCTTCCATTGGTCCTCCCACTCTATTGTAAGATCAGGGGGTGTCATGCCTGCCATGGGTCATGGAAAACTAATATTTGGGGCTGTCGGTGCTACCAGGTGTCCTCTTATCTTAGTACTCAAGAATCAAAGGGCAGGTGGCAGTCCCGCTTTTTATCAAAAATGGGTCCCAGGGCAGTCGGGAAGCCACAGATGGAGGAACATCACAGCTGCTGTAAATTTTTCCATCTTAATATTTGGTATCATGAATACTTCCATCATAGTATCTGGGAGCCCTAGGGCATCCATTGCCCTCTCATTCTAAACACTGAGATGCTATTGTGGCTACTTGTGGTTCTGTCATCCTTATATCTGCTTGTATCATGGCTGCCTAGATCCTTTAAACTTGATATTTGTAGATGGGTTCTCCTCTTGTTTAAAGATCTGGAACTGTTTTAACTGCTGTGGGGTTCTAATTTCCACAGGGGATCTAATTGTTAGCCCTGGTCCTGTATAGGGTGGTTTCTCAGTGGGTGCCCATACAGACCAGATCTCTTTCTGCTTCATCTCGGGTGGCACAATCCTAGTAAATGAACTAGTCATCAACTTGCTTGTGTTTTAAAAATACATTTCTAAAAGCTGGGCACAGGACCGTATTTGGGACCTTTGCTTTGTTTTATGTATAATATGGGCAGCGTGGTTGGCACTTCTGCCTCACAGCGTTGGGTTGATGAGTTCGATTTCTGACCATGGCCTTATCTGTGTGGAGTTTGTATGTTCTCCCTGTGTTTGCGTGGGTTTCCTCCGGGTGCTCCGGTTTCCTCCCACACTCCAAAAACATACTAGTAGGTTAATTGGCTGCTATTAAATTGACCCTAGTATTTGTGTGTGTGTGTGTGTGTGTGTGTCTGTGTGTGTGTGTGTTAGGGAATTTAGACTGTAGGTTCCAATAGGGGCAGGGACTGATGTGAGCGAGTATGTACACGGCTATGGAATTAGTCGCGCTATATAAATAGCTGATGATGTTTTATAGGTTTGTAGCGTGCAGCTGGAGATAAAATCCAGTTTGTAGTAAATAACGATCATCTAGTATTTACATATACTGTAAATGTTTTATGTATAGTTGTTAATCAGTACACAAGCTGACCATGAGAGATTTTACAGTACAAATCCTTTATATATTGTCTGTGACTCATGAGAGTTCATGTGGTGCTAAAGTAACAATATAAGTCATGCTTGGATAAAACATCTAGAAATGACACACAGGTAAATGAAACAGGTATCTTTTTTTGGCCTGTTGTGTGAAAACCAGAAACGTGGCAATTTTAAAAGTTGCCAATATTCATATAAAGTGGCAGAAAATCAGAATCCTGAATCAAAGTCCTGAATCTTATGACCATAGAGTTTAAAGTTAAGGTTGTATGTAAAATATAGCTATAATTCTGATGAGCCATATGCACACTGTTCTTCTGAAAACAATCTAGGAGAGTGAATCCCAAACTTTCTCAGTTCAAGGCAACCTTAGGCAACCAATCAGATTCTAGTTATAATTTATTTATTACATTCTACAAAATGACAGCTAGAATCTGATTGGTTGCCTAAGGGTGCCTAGGTTCGCCTAGGTCTTAAAAGAGACGTTCTAGGGAAGAAAGTTCTATTTCTGCCCAAACGTCTTCCTTATTTTACCCCAACCGCACCACAAAGCAGAATAAATTAACATCATTGTTCTCTCAGCTGTCTTTAATTTAAAATGTGAAATTCACAAATACAGTACAGAATGCTAAAGCAAAAGCGGACCTAGAAGTTTATATTGACAGCACCTCTGCAAAATGGCATGTTCGGTCTAAAAATTGGATTTGGGCAAAGTCTGAAACTCAACTAATATAGTCTTTGGATATTGGTATAATCAACCTACAGTACTAACTGGTTACAGGAATGACTGGTTATTTTTCAGTGAAATATTGAGAAGAAAAAAAAAACGTTACTAAGTAAGATTTTATGCAGAGCTAGCAAATGGTATGTTGCACATACCATACAGGAGGTAGGCCTTCATGCTTCATTGGTGGTGACTGAGATGTTTCTGTAGGGTAGGTGAGAGGACTGTGCTTTGCAGTTGAAAGTTAATAATACCTAAATATTAAGGCTCCATGTTGTGGTACGTTTACAGAAATAATATATTTTTTCACAGTTATTGCCACTTATGGGTTTGATCATACAAGCGTCTGGTCCAAAATCAAATTGGTGAAATCATGCTAATTGATGTACAGGTTTTTGGTCTATACTCACAAACAAATTAGTATGGGGATCACTAAGGAAATTGAAAGAGCACTTATGCGAACCAGCAAGATACTTTAGGGAGCCACAGTCAGTCTAAAATAGCTGCTTAAACTATGGAATTCTGGGACATGTACAAATCAGGGCATTCCAGAAATTAAGCCATGGAAGGCAGGTAGTGATATCACTGAGTTGTATGCGGAGCTTTCTTTACTGATCAAATGCAACCAAAATACTCTGCATAATGGTTGTGTAGCTCATACTCTGACTTCTTTCTGTGATGTGTAAACACACTATGCATCCTTGTTAATAGTGATTTCATTATTTCTCTTAGCTTGAAACGTACAAATATTGGGAAAAATCTAAGCTCTAGGCTGTATTTAGGGGTAATGCTGGTAGCGCTGAATAATTGCCTGAAATCGCATTGTAAGGACCCAAACTGATTCTAATGCACAATAGTGAACAATTCCGATCAGATCTTTATCTGCCTTGCCTGTAAATCTAGTTGGAAGTTGACCACTAATGACCTGTCTGCTTTGTCATCTTCCAAATGCACTAACATGCCCCCATGTGATCTGTCCACTCGTCCTGAGCACGGGCCAACCTGCCATGTGTGTGGCGGACTGGTAAATGATCCTGGGGCTAGTGGCACTGTGAGCTTGGATTTGGCTGGAAAACTACAGGATATCGAACCATACTGTAGGTCCTACAGTGTAGGAGAAGCTTTAAAGATAAAGAAGCAGGTGATAGTCACAGTTAGGCACATCTGAAGTGCTGTATTGGTTTGGCTACTGGAGCCGTTGGTGGAGCTTTATAATGATTTAAGTGATACATTCATTTAAATGTTATGTATTCTGTTTCTCTTCCTGTACTTTTTATTATTATTGTGAAGCTGGCTAGACACTAACGCAGTTATCATGCAGACAACACGATAAACGACAGTTTGGTCAGATATTGCAACACTGTGTACGCTCCCACGATCATGTTTTATCGTAACAAAGCACATTGCATCTGTCAATTTGGTTTTCTAAACTTCCTACAATTCTCTGTAAACAATGGAACTACATCAGGCAAATGTTTAAGTGTGTACGCACTCGCGACCAGCGGCGTAGGCTGATACCTGTAGAGTGTAAAGAGCCACCATCGTTTCAGCAGATGGTTATGAGAGATGAAGATCATAGATCTGAAGGTGAATTGTGTAGGTGTGTACACATGTATCGCACGATCATCGGGACTTCCAGTCGTTGGTAAAATCATTACTAAAATCGCATCTCAAGTAGTTTGCATTAGTGTGTAGCAAGCTATATAGTCTTAAATGTTTAGGTAGACCTCCAATGACTTTGTAACCACTGTCTATTCTTACTAGTAGCAAATGGATGATTACTGTTTGCACAATCTTTCTGTTCACACGGCTCAATACAGTTAATCCATGATCTTTTACGTAACTTATAATGTGTACATTGTTATATTCCATATTTACAGAATGCCACCGAAGCCAAGTTGAATAACAAGTATTTCTATTCTTCAGATGTGAATGTAATTGTAAATGTATTTATCTGTATTGTATTGTTTTGGAGCAGAGTTAGACGTTGTAATTAATAACACCACAATCCTAAAAAATAATACATTAGCGACCAAAGAAACTATGAGATGTACATCACATCTTAAGTTATCAATTTCTGTGCACCATTAAGGGTTATCTGTCATGCATAGTGCAGCAATATTGTTGCACCAAAATAAAAAAATTAACAGTTTAGCTACAGGCTGCCAACAAGGGAGGGTGACGGGAGAGCTTAACGTGGTGATCTCCAAATTGTCTTAGAGTGTAAAGCCCATTTTTTTGGTCTCCATTAAAATACAGTTCACTTATCATATATATCCCTTATACAGCTTTAACTTATTTCTGTGTTTCCCCTGTAAATTTCTTTTACACAATTTTTTGTGCACCACTACGGGGTGCGATAAAAAATTAGCAGAGATTCCTGTAAAATCTCCGGCGCGAGTTGTCTCGGTAGACGTTCCAAAGACACCTCGCGCTGAATCTCCCCCAATGACCCCTTGCCCATTGTCGGTTGCGGCACAGCGCCATCTGTTACACGCTACCTTCTGTATATATTCGCATTCACACTATCCCTACCGGGAGCGCGAGAGCTGATTTCCACCAAATGTCAAGCGCTGTCGGAACTGACATACGTTGTCGCTGTCCTTTCCATCATGTGACATGGCCCTGGGCCTATGAACATTTAATGAGCTGCCCAGTCCGTGTGGCGTCAGTAATAAGTAACTTAGAGCAGTACGAGTCCATTCTGCACAGAGATTGTAGATGGTCCCCAGACGTCTCCTTCTCCGAGTCGTTATTAATATACCAGAAGAAAAGACAGAAATGGTTACACTTTAATGCTTTTATGCATTTCAGGTCCCCTTAAGCACCAATGTCTTTTAAATTATAAAAGAGAATTAACAAATCGCCGATCGGACTGCTCGCGCCTCCCGCTCAAGGTGAATGATAATGTTATACGGTCCTCCAGGTCAGCCGGGGTGTACACACTGCGGATTTGTTTTCACGTTTCTACACAGCTCAATTAAGTTAATGTGACTCGCTGATCTTTCCACCTCACCTCAGATCTCAAGCATGAAATTAAATTAGCATTATTAATAAATGGAGGAACAATCCAGTTATCTGTAGGGAACACCAAGTATCTACATCCAGCGGCATTGCAGCCTCGGTAGGTGAATGAAACCTGGTTACCTGCAGATTTATTTATTTTTAGCACAAATGTGTTTTAGAGATTGTCCCGTATTCATTTTATTAACGAAGGTAATTCCTTGTTTTATTTTCATGCTTTTCTATATAAAATGGCTTTGGTATTAGCATGTGGTTACTATTGTAATCTATGAATATTTTAAAAATAAAGAACAAACAGCAAAGGAAGACTTGAGTAGTGATTTGCTCTGCAGCTATATCGCACCACAGTGGTTGAACGACCTGTAAACTTGGGTGTCTAATGAGACCTGCTATACAAGCTTCTGCCCGTCCAGCAGATTTCTTTGGAGACCTACGCTGACCTGACATTCAACCTCTCTGATGCTACATTGCCAGTCTGCAGTTGCGATAGATACAGTTGCAAAATTACTAATGTAGTCATTGCTAAAATGTGGTTTGAGGCATATAAGCTTAATTGTGATTTCAAGAAGGTTATTATGCAAACCAACGAGCAACAGCCCTCTAGATAAACATTGTTTGTTGTTCAAACATTGAGTGATATTGGCACAGATATTAGGAAATCAAAAGTGATTAATCATTTTAGGCACACCCAAAAAATCATTTACTGGCTTTAATAATAGGCCCTCGTGCGATCCAGCCGATTTAGCCCAAATATATATATATATATATACATGTATCTGCAATGGTTAGAAATCTTTTGTTAGGTCAGCCAGCGTTGTCCGTCTTATCTGTATACGGTTCAGTTACTATCCAGCCAGATTTCTCTCTGTTCATACCAGTGATATTTATGTTGCATGTTGCTGGCTCTCTGCACATCTGGGGAGACCTCTAAACCCTAAATTACACCTGTTGCCATGAATCAACATTTCTGACTCCATAATATATACAGTCTTAAATTCTATATACCATTCTTGCTTTTGTTTTTTGCTTTTTTAATCTGTTCTGTGGCTTTAATGGTTGTATTTACAAAAGTTGTCTTCTATTCCGAACACACCTTTATCTAGACATCACCAATTATATGCAGGAAGCTGTTAGAACTACAGATAAGGATTTGATCAGGCGGGCCTGTGTTTTCTTCTTTGTTGACCAGATGTCAATCTGTAAGGCTGGGTACACACTGCAGAAAATTTCTTTCGATTTTACCGACGACAGAAAGAAAAGAAAAAAAAGACCCGATAAGCAGCCGATTCATGTGTACACACTATACACGATTTATATTCAGATCTGTGCTCTTCATCTGTTATAACCATCAGCTGAAAGATGGTGACTCTATAAGCTCTATGGAGATCTATGGACACGGTCGGTCCTGAGTGCATGCACACTGCAGATTTGGAATGACATTGTTCCATCGTTGAAGGAGATTTATAGTTCAGTTTAAAAATCAATTGAAACGATACGATGAGCTTTGGCACAGCAATTGTTGTCGTTTGGTGTACACACTAATGTGATAATGTGATATTGAACCGAACGGTCGTTTATCAAGTCATTGGCCCAATAATTGGCTTAAATCTTACGGAGTCCCTAATGATGCTGACAAGACTACTGTTCAGCCATTTGGCATGACCATCAAACAACTGGTCCAGTCGGCAATTTAGTGATGCATTTATAGCAACTCCCATAGTTGTCCTTTGTTGATATTTTACAACCTTTTCATTCATGGAACCCACGTGATATTGCTGTGCAATATGATCGCATAGCAAGTCATTAGTGTAGCTCTGCTAAATTGTTTAGGCAGCTAATTAGGTTTTTATGTTGTTTGTTTTCTCCTTCAGAAAAGTTTATTGAATTGACCGAAAGTGCATTCAGCGTTGTCGGCTTAAATGTCCACTTATAAATGACTAATGTATTGCTTTGTAACCTTCTCTTTGCTATTTACTATATAGGTAGATGTAAAGGAGTATTAGTGTGGGTAGTATAGATGGAAGTAGGCTAGGTGTAAGGATGTATTAGTATAGGGAGTATAGGTGGGAGTAGGGTAGGTGTGAGGATACATTAGTGTGGGTAGTATAGGTGGGAGTAGGGTAGATGTGAGGATACATTATTGTGGGTAGTATAGGTGGAAGTAGAGTAAATGTGAGGATACATTAGTATAGGGAGTATAGGTGGGAGTAGGGTAAATGTGAGGATACATTAATTTGGGTAGTATAGGTGGGAGTAGGGTAAATGTGAGGATACATTAGTTTGAGTAGTATAGGTGGAAGTAGGGTAAATGTGAGGATACATTAGTTTGGGTAGTATAGGTGGAAGTAGGGTAAATGTGATGATACATTAATTTGGGTAGTATAGGTGGGAGTAGGGTAAATGTGAGGATACATTAGTGTGGGTAGTATAGGTGGGAGTAGGCTAGATGTGAGGATACATTAGTGTGGGTAGTATAGGTGGGAGTAGGGTAGATGTGAGGATACATTAGTGTGGGCAGTATAGGTGGGAGTAGGGTAGATGTCAGGGTGTATTACTGTGGGTAGGGCCCTTTGGGTCCCAGAAAAATGGCACACTGGCCGCTGGGGTCCCCTTTATGGTGGTGCGCTGGCCATCGGGGTTTCCGTTATGGTTGCATGCTGGCCATTGGTATTTCTTACTATTATTATTGTTGGTGTTTTTGGTGTTTCTTACTATTATTGGTGTTTTTGGTGTTTCTTACTATTATTGGTGTTTTTGGTGTTTCTTACTATTATTGGTGTTTTTGGTGTTTCTTACTATTATTGGTGTTTTTGGTGTTTCTTACTGTTATTGGTGTTTTTGGTGTTTCTTACTGTTATTGGTGTTTTTGGTGTTTCTTACTGTTATTGGTGTTTTTGGTGTTTCTTACTGTTATTGGTGCTTCTTACTATTATTGGTACTTTTGGTGCTTCTTACTGTTATTGGTACTTTTGGTGCTTCTTACTGTTATTGGCGTTGATGTTGTTGGTGTTTCCTGTTGTTATTGTTGTTTCCTACTGTTATTGGCGTTGATGTTGTTGTTTCCTACTGTTATTGGCGTTGATGTTATTGTTGTTTCCTACTGTTATTGGCGTTGATGTTATCTTTCTTCGAGTTAATAAAACCATGTAGAAATTATCAGTCTCTACTCCATTATCATTATTCCTGCTATAAAAAAAACTCCTGCCAATCTTGTGTAGTAATCTTATCAATATATAACACATGTCTTAGTAACTCTCAAATGATCTTGCAGTCAGTCACGTTGCAGTTATGTTTAAAGGCTGACCCTGTGGCATAATTTCACTATAGTGTAAAAGCAATATAATACAGGTAATGCTAATATATGTATAAAGCATGCTAAACAGTTTCTGTATGAAAGGTGGGTTCTTATGTCATGGCTTCACTTCAGTGTTCAATAAATTGTGCATTATACAGAGTAACACGCCCCCTACTGGGAAGTATTAGAAATCACCTGCTTCCTTATGCCTATTTATCCAATCAGATTCTGTTTATTTAGTACATTCTACAAAATAACTAGAATCTGATTGGTTGCTATATGCAACATCTCCACTTTTTCAAACCCGCAGTTTAGTAAATATACCCCTAGAAGTAAGTGTGAGCTGTGACGGTGGCTTGAAGCATATTATCACTGTGTTGCTATGTGAGATTGTCCAGTACAATCCCTCTCTATCACCATGGTGCAGCTTTCTGTTGCTCTGAGTTACACATCTGTGTCTTACATTAGCCCGGTCAGAACAACAGACGGATGGAGCTAATGTTTCTAGGATAACAGAACCATTTTGTGCAGTGATAGGGTGTGCAGAAATTGATAGAGGCTCTGATCTATTGCTGTAATCCAGATTTGTGAATGAACAATTTGTTTCCAGAGCCCTTTTGTTCTTGGCGTCCGTTAATGCCAAACAGGGTAATGTCTTCATAGGCACAAGTGCTTAGGCCTATATATATATATATATATACACAAGTTAACCCGTGCATGATACTCATGCATTCTAGTCAAATCAAGCTACTTAAGGTCTTAAAAAGGTTCTTGTCATGCATTTGGGCCTAGCCAGGGGAAGAGCGATACTTCCCGACGCAAGCGCCCTTTTTAATGTGTGTTAAGGTAAATTTACCTCACGAAAATGAGTTTGAGCCCTCAACTCGTAAATTTAGCCTTTACTACCCCTCCCACGGGGGGAAGGGGGGATGATGGAAGTTAACTGACTTCTCTATTCTAATTTTTTTTGTCAAATAATGTCAGTATACCGAATTTCAGGTCAATTGGATGAGCCCTTTCTGAGAAAATAGTTTTTTCCACACACACACTAACACACGCCGCTAGGCTTTTACTTTTATACAAGTTAACCCGTGCATGATACTCATGCATTCTAGTCAAATCAAGCTACTTAAGGTGTTAAAAAGGTTCTTGTCATGCATTTGGGCCATAGCCCAGGCCTCCTTAGGGGAAGAGCGTTACTTCCCGACATAAGCGCCCTTTTTTAACGTGGTTTTGTCCACATGTCACCACCTCATCATTTTTCTCCATCACCTCATCCTTCATCTTCATCGCCACATCTATCCAGATGTCTATCCAGAGGGATCTCTCTCAGCGGTCCTGAGTATCGCACTCCTCTCACTCTGTCACCCCCGGCAACCACCAACCACTCCCCACTGTCACCCCCGGCAACTACCAACTGTCACTTCTCCTTCAAGAAATATATATATATTTTTTTTAATCTTTATAAACACTTTTAACAATTAACAAATTAAATTAACAAATTAAAAACATCTTCGTATACCAAATTTCAGCCCTTTCTGAATTTTTTTTTCCCACACACACTAAGAATTTAGTAGGTCAGTGTATAACTCCGGCCAGCAGGTGGCGCTGCAGCTGGGTTTTTTTTTTCCCCACACACAGACTATTACTTGCCGCTAGGCTTTTTTATTATAGAGATATATATATATATTATATATGTGGAGATTTGACTATTGACACATGACAATTGTGGTTTCTGAAATGAAGTAACCACTATACTAACAACACCAGCCTTGCATATATCAAGTCTCACAGTGACTCTGTCACTATGTATTAAAGTGGACCCGTCGTCTGCGCACGGATGAGGCAGCCATTATGTAGTCTGAACCATTGTTCAGCCTATTGCTGCATTAGTGACATCACTGAGGCGTGAGGCACTCTGCACCTCATTTGTCAGTGATGTCACAAGATTGTTTTAAATTGATATTTTTAACTTGTGTCTTTTCTGTCATGTATTTCACGTATCGGCAAGAAATATAAATGAATGTATATAATAATAGCCACATGAAAGCCAATATATTAAATTCCGCCAGATGTGGGAAACTTTTATCTGCTAAGTTTGACATATGTTGCTGCTGATCGTAGTTATATAATTAAGTCCACATTTCTGATAATGTTCCTTTATTTAAATAAAAATTCCAACCTCACTTAAAAGATGATACAAACACCAGTCCTCCAGCTGTCAGAAGGACTGGACCCATCTCTAGTGATTCAGTAGTGGTTGTAGAACAGCCTCCTTCATTCCTGATCTCGCTGCATTCAGAGAACACGTGATTGGAGACCAGTCCCACCGTCCAATCAGTGCTCTTGACACAAGAGGTGTCGAGTACTGAAATTTAAAATTCTCCTGTGTCCTGCAGCAGAAGGATATGACCAGACATGTATATGTAGACATGTATATATGACCATTCGCTGTGATCTTGGAAACCGTGCTAGTTGTGGGAGTGGTTGGTATCCTGTATCGACGTGTTTGAGTGACAGATGGCCAAATCAGGGAACTATCCAATCAGATGAGGTGATGCATTTTTACCCAAAATGATCGCATTGAATTTGATTGAAGTGTGTGTTGTAAATATAGAATTGATATCCAACAATAGTCCCTTGTTTTACATACTCTGCACATATCTTCCTGCTCTGTTATATCAAGTTTGTAATGTTTGTTAAGCCATCATTTTTGCTTACGATCTAGTTAATAACTGGATCGGGCAGCACGGTAGCTTAGTGGTTAGCACTTCTGCCTCACAGCGCTGGGGTCATGAGTTCAATTCCCGACCACGGCCTTATCTGTGTGGAGTTTGTATGTTCCTCCCGTGTTTGCGTGGGTTTCCTCCGGGTGTTCCGGTTTCCTCCCACACTCCAAAAGCATACTAATTGGCTGCTATTAAAATTGACCGTAGTCTCTATCTCTCTCTCACTCTCTGTCTGTCTGTGTGTGTGTGTGTGTGTGTGTGTGTGTGTGTGTTAGGGAATTTAGACTGTATGCTCCAATGGGGCTGATGTGAATGAGTTCTCTTTACAGCGCTGCGGAATCAGTGGCGCTATATAAATAAATGATGATGATAACTATCTGCTAGTAACGTGTGCTCAATTCTCTGTTGATATAAATTCACAAAAGTTTAGTTGTATTTAGTTTAGTTGTATTGTTGATTGTTTAGTTGTATCATGTTGATGTGTGTTGTCTTTGCAGGGTTTAACATCTTTGTTGTTTTTCTGCAGGCATTTCAGTAAGACTATGGAGGAGCTTGTCCATGATCTTGTGTCAGCGCTGGAAGAAAGCTCCGAACAGGCCAGGGGATGTTTTGCCGATACCGGAGACCACTCCCGGAGCATCTCCTGTCTTCTGAAACGGCAGGCTCGGAAACGGAGAGGGAGGAAAAGGCGATCCGATAATACCCATCACCCGTGGGAGACAGGACACTGCCTAAGTGATGGGTCAGAATCCAGTCTAGAAGAACAAAACAAGGACTATCGTGAATGTGTTGGCAATAATAAAAAAGACAGCGACTCCGACGATCAGCTGTTACTGGCTAAAAGGAGACCGTCATCCAACATGAACAGTATACGTAGTAAAAGGCCTTTGTGGCACGAATCTGACTTGGTCGTTGATACCTTGGGGAGCAGGACCTTAAGACGGAGAAGGAAAGTGAAACGGATGGCGATAGACCCACCAGCTGAAGTCACTAGTACATTGACCCTATCGCAAAGCCTCGACCAGTCAATGGACAATGACGCCAAACATTATCAGCACCTGGAGCTAGCTAAATGTAAAATTAAGAAAAGGAAAATTGCTCCTCCAAGGCATGGTCCTGAAATCCCGGATGAGGGAGTTGTGGTGGAAGGAGAAGACATAGGCCATGGACACAAAGACAAGATGGAGTATGAAGAACAGAAGGGCTCGGACGAGAACATGAGTGACAGGTTGTCTTGGGGGCATCATGCGATTGTTGTGCTTTATTATAACAAATGTCATAGAATGGAGGTTTTCAGGAAAGGTCTTGGTCAGTATAGTCTACTGGTGCTCATTTTTGGCATCTTCTTTCCCCAGATAGTGCTCTCTACCAGTTTTATCCAAAAAGTTGGTCATGGTAAACTTACCAATATACATAGAACTTTCGGTCTATTTTGGCTGTTTTAGACCGCATTTCTTCCCAAATCGCCTCTTGTAGACACAAAACAACTGGCTATCCCAATTAACATTTGATCATAGTTGATCACTGGCTGGCCAAACTAGGCACAGATCCCACACTGAACATTTTTATCTGACCAATTATTGGAAACAATCTCGGGAATCTTAGAAACTGAAGAATACTTCTGTTATTTGAAGTATTCCACAAAACTTTTAAATAATGCCTTGTAGGCCGGTTTAATTCGGGGAAGTGGCAGCATTGTGTGGTTCCAGGTGCACACTGATATGATGGGGAAAGGTTTACTGTGGGTCCATTTTATCTAACCCGTGCATCACTAGTTACAACGTATTGGTTTCATATAAAATTTGTTACTAACTTTAGTGATATGAGTTCACCTCCCACTAACACGGGGCTGTCGTTGACGATTCCTGGGCCTAATGCATTGACCAGGAACTATTACAAGCTGTCCCTTCCTAATAGATTACTAACTTGTGCCTTTATGTAAATAATTAGTCTTCTGTGACTGGGTTAACATGACTCGACTCATTTAAAGAAATGCTCCGCACTCATTTCTCAGGTCATCATCAGACAGGGATATATTTAATGAGAAGATGGTAAAAATGTCAAAATTTTAATATCTTGCAAGGTTGTGTACAAGTAGAAGTGTGTGGATATGTTGTCTGTACTAATGGCACAAACGTACAGTGATGGCACTATGCAAACGTGAGTATGCGCATATTGGGGTGAAACTGCAGTGGACATAAGTAGCACATACTGCATTAGAGGATGAGTTTTATTACGTTATTGAGCCTTCTCCAAAAGTGGGTCTCATTTACAAAGGTGAGGCACAAAATCTTGTTTGGTGATATGCTGCCCCTAGATTTTCCCCAGAGCGCACAAGTTTGCAGAGAACAATGGTGGTGCTGCTCGATGGGAGGAGTGAAGTAAAGGCAGTCCAGTCTAGTATTATAAAAGTTGAGGTGTTGCCCATAGCAACCAATCAGATGCTAGCTATCATTCTCTAGAATGTACTAGATAAATAACTAGAATCTGATTGGTTGCTATGGGCAACATCTCCACTTTTCCTTTTTAGAAGATTTGATAAATCTACCCCCTGATGTCATTTTGTTGGAGACCATTGTAATTATTGACTGCATAGACTGCAATAATCTGCAGTGATATTGGGCAGTAACGCAGCATGTGTGCTTCCAGAACGACGTCCATGCCTGATAGTAATCTGATTGAAATCTATCACATCGCTATGGGACATGTTGATAAACCTGGTTGTAGAGTAACGATACATTTGATAACTTACATGTGATGCCAAACTGGACTTTGCTCGTGATGCTCGGGCCTGGCCATATGGCGGGATCATTGCTTGTGTGGCCGGCCTCAGAGGTGGTTAGACAGATTTAGTTGCCAGGGATGAGTTGCAATACAGAAATTGCACCATAAAATTTTGTGCCAGCTTTAAAGTTTAGGTTCCCGAATACCCGGCTTTTACTGTCCTGGGCTAACACGTATTTATTTTATGTACACTGCTCCTGTATGTTTTTAGTCTACATTGAATCCGACGGTGATCATGTATGAGCCACATACACCGCATGTCTTCAGATACAGTACTTAAACTTCATGTAAACTTGGTAGGATCACAAGATTCACGAATGATATAAAAAAATCGCAGAGGCCACATTTTCATGTTTTGTTTGAGAACTATCTTTGCGCAGCGTCTTGTGTCTGCTGTGGTCTAAAAGACGCATGGTTCATAGAAGTAAAAATCTCAAATCTCAAATCTCAAAGGCCATTAATTAATGCGGACTGTCTGATAATAACACAAAATCGATTGTATCATTATTGTACATGCTGTTAAATGCAGTAGGGAGGAATTAAGGTGATTGTTTTTAAAACAAAACAAATATTACATGCACCATCGCAGAAAAAAATGCACATAGTCCTGTTAGTCTACAGTGCTACTGTTAAAGTAGTCCTGATAACCTTGTGTACTTGCTGATCTGTGCTGCTGCTGACTAGTTCCAAGGCTTTGCCAACAATCATCCTTTTCTTCAGGGCTCTGTGCTTTATATGCAAGAGAAAGGTCTCTAACGGCTTCCTAGACAAGATTGCTCCTTTCCCGAGCCGCTGTGTGCTGGGATCAGACTGAATGGGCTCGGCTGCTGGAAAGGAGCAGCAAACGTTTGATGGAGGCAGATAATAAAATACATCAATTGTGTCAGCACCTCCATGCAGGCGCATCTGGCTCCCTCTCAGTGTCCCATTAGATTCTCCAGGTTTTATGTGCCAAAAATAATATGCTCAGTTGTTCATAAAACCGTGGCATTGGCAGCCTGATTACAAACAATCTTGGTTTCTCTCTCTCTTATTTTTTTTGGACATTTAAAATATATATATATACTTTTCGCTCATATGATTAATCTTTTTCTTTCTTTATTTTGTGCCTTTCCCAGTGAATCCAGCAGTATTAGCAGCAGCGATGCGGGTTTGTTTACGAACGACGAGGGACGCCAAGGTACTGAAAAATTTATACTCCGCTTGCCGAATTAAGTCTAATTGAAACGTGCTAATTAGTGAAACATTTTACGCCTCCTAATTAATACTGTCGGAGAAGACCAAATATTGCACATTTCCTGTGCTGTGACAGGAGTGTAATTCTCGGGTCTAATGCGATAATAGTATACTTTTTTAATGATTCTTATTTGAGCAAATCATTGTTTACATAATTTAACTGTACATATGATTATCTGGCAGAGTAATGAAGCAGTTGCCTGTGATTAGAGAGTCTGCCTGCTCCACGAGCTGCCGTGGCATTTGGAGAGAGCACTTGGAAAGTGAGGTTAATTCAAGGCTGAACCTTTAAAAAAAAAAATATTAAGTATTTTGTAGAGACTAGTCATTTAGTTGGTGGCTCGTGGGCCGTATGGAACCCACAGAGGTTTTATTGTGGCATTCCGTTTCCTGACATTCTCCATAATAGACTCTATGCCCTCTTCATGAATATATGTGGGCAACCCTATAGTGCCCATTTACTAACATTGCGTTAGTGGCACCCCCTGATGTCATTTTGTTGGAGACCATTGTAATTATTGACTGCAATAATCTGCAGGGATATTGGGCAGTAACGCAGCATGTGTGCTCCCAGAACGACGTCCATGCCTGATAGTAATCTGATTGAAATCTATCACATCGTTATGGGACATGTTGATAAACCTGGTTGTAGAGTAACGATACATTTGATAACTTACATGTGATGCCAAACTGGACTTTGATCGTGGTGCTCGGGCCTGGCCATATGGCGGGATCATAGCTTGTGTGGCCGGCCTCAGAGGTGGTTAGACAGATTTAGTTGCCAGGGATGAGTTGCAATACAGAAATTGCACCGTTTCCTGACATTCTCCATAATAGGCACTATGCCCTCTTCATGAATATATGTGGGCAACACTATAGTGCCCATTTACTAACATTGCGTATAGGTGCAAATTATGCACTGAAACACAGCAACCAATCGGAAATTAGCTTTTATCTGTCTAGTACTAGATTGACTGAAAGCAAGTGTCTGATTGGTCGCTTATGGTTTAGTGCATGTTTTGCACCTCTAAATGAAAGAAAACTGTCCTGTTGCACCTTTCCTGCAGAACTCGTATGCATTTTGCTGTAAGTTTCCACGTTTCTGTTAAAGTCTGTCTCGCATCCCAGATCACTGATTTGGGTTAATCACATTTTCAGTGTTCTAGAATGTTGTTTTCTCTCGCGGTATAGGTCACAGTACCGCACACTTTGGGTAAAGTCATCTTGGCAGCCCCTGGTGGACAAATGCGAAGATTTTGAAAATTAAGAATAGTCCTAGGAAATAATAGTCCATGAATCACTATTAGATGTAGATATGTGTCCCTTATAAGGAACTTTAGTTATTTTTGTGAGCTGCTCACTGTGCATTAAGGTTACTCTGGGCATTGTGTTGCTTCTCTGCAGTGATCATGTCCACCTGTGTGAGATCGAGGGTCACTTGTGAGGCCTTTGAAAACATTTCCGCTGTATAAATGTGGTGCGTGTGCTTCGCCAGGCAAGGTCCGATTAACCCCTTCTCTCAAAGATGGGAGAGATTAAGGCTTTGGGATTTTATTTTATACTCGCCCAGGAGATGTGAGACCTCACCCAACATTTGTGTTTGTGGCATCTCTGTTCAATATACAATATCTGGCCTGCTGAACAAGGGGTCAGACAATTTTCTTATAAGAGAAACTTAAGCAGACTGGCGGTTATAAATTATACTTGTTCAGGACTGGAAGGACAAACCTGCCATAGAAAACAAGGCCGCAGTTTTATTCAGATTGAAAATTGAATGCAGAAAATTGTGCACCGTTGTTAGGGTTGCCTGTGCCGCTTAATACAATACATTCTGCTCCATCTGAAACTACCTAATGCTGATACATGACTGATACTACATAACATTAGTACAATACATTCCGCTCCATCTGTAACTACCTAATGCTGATACATGACTGATACTACATAACCTTAGTACAATACATTCCGCTCCATCTGTAACTACCTAATGCTGATACATGACTGATACTACATAACCTTAGTACAATACATTCCGCTCAATATGTAACTACCTAATGCTGATACATGACTGATACTACATAACCTTAGTACAATACATTCCGCTCCATCTGTAACTACCTAATGCTGATACATGACTGATACTACATAACCTTAGCACAATACATTCTGCTCCATCTGTAACTACCTAATGCTGATACGTTACTGATACTACATAACATTAGTACAATACATTATGCTCCATCTGTAACTACCTAATGCTGATACGTGACTGATACTACATAACCTTAGTACAATACATTCCGCTCCATCTGTAACTACCTAATGCTGATACGTGACTGATACTACATAACCTTAGTACAATACATTCCGCTCCATCTGTAACTACCTAATGCTGATACATGACTGATACTATATAACGGGTTATGTGCCATTCAGGAGTAGTCTGTTCTGTTGTCTGTATATCTTTCCACTGGACAGAATGTGCCTGGTATATGAAGAATCTGTCTGCATTCACAGCTGAAATGTACAATAAAGTTGGTTGTATGTGGTTAGAGCAGGCTTAGGCAACCAATGGCTTGCAGAGCATGCTGGGACTTGTGGGCCGCAGAGCATGCTGGGACTTGTGGGCCGCAGAGCATGCTGGGACTTGTGGGCCGCAGAGCATGCTGGGACTTGCGGGCCGCAGAGCATGCTGGGACTTGCGGGCCGCAGAGCATGCTGGGACTTGCGGGCCGCAGAGCATGCTGGGACTTGCGGGCCGCAGAGCATGCTGGGACTTGCGGGCCGCAGAGCATGCTGGGACTTGCGGGCCGCAGAGCATGCTGGGACTTGCGGGCCGCAGAGCATGCTGGGACTTGCGGGCCGCAGAGCATGCTGGGACTTGCGGGCCGCAGAGCATGCTGGGACTTGCGGGCCGCAGAGCATGCTGGGACTTGCGGGCCGCAGAGCATGCTGGGACTTGCGGGCCCCACAGCAGCTGTAGAGCCAAAGGTGACATACCCCTGTAACCATAAGTCTTAAAACAATAATAATAAAATAAATGCCCTATTGATAAGAGCCAAGTCTGTACATATGTATGATACATTGTTTCACTGATTGTGTTGGAGAAAATAAACACAACTTAATAATGTTTTCCCCTTGCGGGTTCTCTTCCCAGGTGATGATGAACAGAGTGACTGGTTCTACGAGAGTGAGTCCGGGGGAGCGTGCGGCATGACAGGGGTCATCCCCTGGTGGGAGCAGCAAGACTCTGGCGAGATAGAGAGGGAGCTGCCTGATCCCGTGTTTGAGAGTATCCTGACGGGCTCCTTCCCTCTCATGTCTCACTCCACACAGAGAGGTCAGTACTGCCTGTTACTGTAATATGTTACATGTGAAGGGAAGGTTTAAGTAAGCTTCCTGGGATAGGAAACACGTAGAGCTTGCGGTATATGTAACCAAGACACCAGTCCATCAGGTTCAACCTATTCTGGATCTCCTGCGATCCTGCACTTATATTTGAAATTGATCCAGAGTAAGCAACCGCCAATCTGTTTCATTTGTGAAAATCCCCCATGACACAATATTGCAGTCCTATTTTTACCCTATATCCACTACTATCCTTCATTTTAATTAAAGGCCGTATCCCTGGATACACTTTACCGCAAAAATATTAAAAAGTGAATTCCATATCTTGACTGCCCTTACTGTAAAGAACCCCTTCCTTTGCTGGTTGTGAAATTTCCTCTCCTCTAACCTTAGGGGATGACCACGTGTCCTTTGTATAGTCCTTGGGGTAAAAAGTTCCCATGAAAGTTCTGTGTATTGAACCTTAATGTATTATACACAAGGGAACTGCTTCTTCTAATGTAAAACATCAGAAGAAGCAGTTGTCTTATATTGGTAATTTAATGCAACATTGTCCTGTAGGAGCCGCCCTCTGCTCGCCCATCTCCCCATAGACTTCCCTTTATATTGGCACATACTCAGGATAGGATTCAGTATCTCCTATGTACACTTCAGGGTAAGGTGATAATTAGTGGAAAGGTAGAATTACCTGTTTAATATTGGAATTTGGTTTCAAGGGCCACTAACAGGAATTAATGACAATATTTGATTAAAGGACAAGAGCTTATCCCACAGAGCTGAGCAGAAGTTGTATAGAAGAGGAATAAAAGGATTTCTTCCTGTGCTGTGAGTGTTACTCCTCTCCTGGCACTCCCAGCTTCGGGGGGGGGCGATGGGTATTTCCTGTGCGCTGAAGGGTGGGGTGCTGTTGGGATGGAGAAGGGGATGTCTAAAAGTGAACAATCATTGTAATAGATCCACAAGTTAAACTTTGCAAATACAATTATCTGCCAAACTTTTTTTTTTAGTGTGTTAGATAAGGTCTCTCTGAGATCTGTCATCATTAGGGGATGGGTCACATGCCGGAATCTGCTTACTCTTGGCTGCAGTTGCTATTGCTGTCAGCTAGAAGATTTATTTGAACCAGTGATTTCACTGTGGTTTCAGCAGTAGAATACTGTTAGGTACACTCTGCTAGAGAGTGTATCAAACCAAGAAAGCCGGTAGGACTTTAAAAAGGTAGCACTGGGTGTTTCTCTCCTGCTCAGTGATCCACTTCCAAAGGGAAAACAAAAACTATTCCAACTGAAAGCAATTCAGTTTAAGTGAATAATGACAGAGCCCTTATTGCCTGCAGACAAACCAACTCATGCTTGAGGAAAAACATGGAATTATTTAGTAAAAATTTTTTTTTTCCTCTCACCAAATAGAAGACAGGCAGTGCCCCATTCTTAGATAGAGTTCAGCAGACAGCCGTACCTGTAACCAGCTGCTTAGTTTAAATGTAGACACTGAATAGCAGGAGGTTGTGAATGCAGGTGATTGGACAAGCCATGGCTGTTGTCCAATCGGCTGCATTGACAACTCTTTATTCAGGCTTATTTTCCAACCTCGCCTTTCTGTTATGACTTGAAAGGCAACGAGAGGAAAAGACAGGATTATAGGGAAGAGAAGAGAAGCAATGGCATCTCTCCAGACTGTTGAGCTCTACGAGCAGACATACAAACACCTTTTAAGAAACCACAACAACCAATAATAATATTAGAACAACAGATTCATCCCTTTACATTTACAGTACATAAACACAAAGGGAAAATTCATTTAAAAAAAAATGTTAGTTGAGTCCCTTCAGACAGTCTGTGTTTTTAGCGGAGATCAGCACCATCATCCTGGATATTGCTGATTATATTTTATAGAACCAGGATGCGCTATTAACCTGGTCACGCTCTCCTGTGCAGGTGTCTCCGTTTTCAAGGTTATCTAACTCTGGAAATTGTACCGTTTGATTTAAAAAGACAAATCTCTTTCCAGCTGTATGTATGTGCATGTTACATGCGTGACGAGATACATTTTCTGTGTTTAGGTTTCCAGGCGAGATTGAGTCATCTACATGCCATGCAAGCAAGAAGCCTCAGAAAATCCTCATTAAACCCCAGCCCTCTGGTATGTGCTTCTCATCTGTTCATTGTGCTCTGCTGCATCATTGCTAACCCTAAATTGGATCTGTCCGCAGTGTCCATTAGGCCTATTATCTTGTCTGCAGGAATAGGCTGGTAATCTCCTGGATGCTATGGCCCATTAGTGGATATTCCAGGAATCGATCTGGGACAGCTATGAAACGATTATTATGGCATCCAATACATTAAAGTCTTGTTAGGGATATGATTTTTAAGATGTATTTGGCTAGGCTCAGAGCCCCTTTGTGTGAGCAGTCTTCCTCTTCGGCTCGTCCGTTATGTTCCAGAGATAAATTAGCTGGAGATAGAACAAACTGTAGCCAGTCAGATTATTGGGATGTTTCTAGCAGCACAGAGTATATCAGGAGATGAGTGATGTGTTAGTAAGGACAGGGCTGCATGTGACAGGGGCAGTGACATGATGTAAGGAGGAGAATAGAGGCAGCAGGGAGCCACAGACTGAGAGTTATATAGTGGAAGGAGCAGGGTCTCCCAGCAGCACAGAGTATATCAGGAGATGAGTGATGTGTTAGTAAGGACAGTGCTGCATGTGACAGGGGCAGTGACATGATGTAAGGAGGAGAATAGAGGCAGCAGGGAGCCACAGACTGAGAGTTATATAGTGGAAGGAGCAGGGTCCCTTAACAGCTCAGGATAGCGACGTAAGACTCCTGTCAAATTTGCATAGGAAAATTGTGGTGGAAAGCGCACCTCTATATGCAAAAAAACTCATACAACCCTCTAGTCATCTTGTGGATGCAAATTTTAAAAAAAAAATAAACTAAAAAATGCAGCCACCATAAATGCCCCCCCCCACTCCATTCTATGAAAGTCAGTCAATATTTTGCTCCATAATGTAAAGTCTTGATCTTGCACCCGGGTGTATAATGAGGTACACAAGTACGTCTATCTCCTTTCACCATAACATGTAACATGTAGCTTTCTGCACATGCTGCAAGTTTAACACGTAAAGACGAGGTGCAAATAATTGCACAAACACAGACACAAATGATCTTCACAAGAGATCTCTATTGTCAGTAAATATGTTGAAAATGTCCAAAGCAGAGCTGTGCCTGTTGTCCTGGTTGTAGTGTAGCTGTGTATCAACAGCAGCGTGAAGTTAATCTATCAGTTGTAATAGCACCTATAAAATACCAGAATGAGATTGCAATAAGCCTGGAAAATGGGCTACAAATCCCGACAATGATCAAGGGAGCAGTGAAGCAAAAATAAAAATAGATGCATCTGAAAGTTCTGTGCATTTCTCTGCGCTGAATTATAGTCCACTGGTCAAAGATCAGAGGCCAGTGTGTTAAGCCGTATTCAAATGGAAGTCCCACGACATGCTCTCTGCTTTCCAGAGAATGAAGAATCTCTTTAACGCTGGCTGCTCACAGGGCTGAACGGCACTCACATTCACCCCCCTCCCTATATAGTGCTTTATATGTGGGAACGTGTTACTCTGCTGCGTCCACGATCTGCAGACCTGTAAATACGCCCTCTATGCCCCTTTATGTCATCCAAGTAATCCTATCCTGCAAAGCAGGGGATGCCATCAATCTACCCAACCCCCCCATTTACCAGTGTAAAGTGTTGCACCCCAGATCCATGTGCTTCACGGGAAAGTAGACGCACTTGTGCAAAATGAGGCAGGGGCCATCACAAATGTGCACTGTTGGGCAGCACCGTGTCTCGGTGGTTAGCGCTTCTGCCTCACAGCACTGGGGTCATGATTTTGATTCCCGACCATGGCCTTACCTGTGTGGAGTTTGTATGTTCTCCCTGTGTTTGCGTGGGTTTCCTCCGGGTGCTCCGGTTTCCTCCCACACTCCAAAAACATACTGGTAGGTTAATTGGCTGCTATCAAAATTGAACCTAGTCTCTCTCTGTCTGTGTCTGTGTGTGTGTGTCTATATAATTGAATTTAGACTGTAAGCTCCAATGGGGCAGGGACTGATGTGAGTGCGTTCTCTGTACAGCGCTGCGGAATTAGTGGCGCTATATAAATAAATGATGTTTTGCAATTTTACGGTTCATAAATGACCTTTACTGTCTGTGCAAAGTCTGGAGTACAGTTTAAATGCTAAGACCACACAATGAATTAAATTTTCAGTGCACATTTTAGGCCTCTTGTAGAGTAAGGTGTTAATTCAGCTGAAAGTGTAGATTTGCACTCTGGTAAAATCCATGTTGCGCTGCATGGGGGGGATTTAAAATCTATAGAGAGATTTAGAATTGGCAGAGAGGCGCCTCCTAGCTCATCTTTACCTCGCAGTGTAAGAATAGTATGTCCAGTGTTTTTGTTTTTGCGTGTTTTTGCCAGCTTATGCATGTTGGGGCATTAGCATTTGCACCCCTTGCATGGCTTCATGGTCTGTCCAGATGTAATGTGCGCCATGTTGCTGAGTTTGGTCATAACGCTAAATCTGACAGTTTCATCAAGTTGTAGAAGTCCCCCTAGCGTACTCAGGTGTCCTCGGCCCCTACGCCCACAGTATATGTTGCTGTGAAGTACATATAGGTTTTAGCAGTGTGGATATTATATAATGCAAAACAATTGTTAACCCTATCGGGACGGGAGGTAGTTTGCATCTTAATAGGCCTTTCCTTTATATTGATTAATCTTTTTACTTTTTTGGCATTAGACCAAACAGACAAAATCGCAGTGATACTTTTCCTGATTACTTGCCAAAGTTACTGGGTTTTTTTGTCATTAGATTTTATTTTTTTTCCTGGGTTGGACATTCAAAAATACAGGTATAGCACTAAAATAGAGTCCAGCACTCCAGTTTTGGTACTCGCACCATACGACCCCGCTGCCTGGAGTGTTGTGACCTCCTTTTTTATCTCACTCAGCGCTCCATATCCGCACCTCCCTCCGGCCCCTCCCCCTCCCGGCATCCCCTCGCCCTGCACTCATGGCAGAGACGCACCCTGTTAGATGCCAGGCACATGCCTGACTCCGGCTCTCTTTCTTCAGATTGTTGAAGTATCCTGGCACACCAGGTTATTTCATCAATTTGAAGAAAGAGAGCCGGAGTGATATACTAGATATATCATTCTTTAAATATTTCTGGTAGTAAAAGGGCCTGGTATGATCGTGATATATTTTCACTGCTAATAAAATCCAATGCAAATGGGATCTAATAGTAACAAGTACAATAATTACTATTAGATCTGTTTTGCGTGGATGTATTAGTAATGCTTTACATGGGTGGCCTGATTTGGGTTTCCCATGCATTTAGCAGGTCCTGTCTGCCTTGTGTTTAAATGTCAGTGAATGTGGAAGTACAGAGCACTCCAGCGTTCTGAACACACAGCGTTCTGAACACACAGCGTTCTGAACACACAGCGTTCTGAACACACAGCGTTCTGAACACACAGCGTTCTGAACACACAGCGTTCTGAACACACAGCGTTCTGAACGCACAGCATTCCGCCGGCAGTGGGACCAGTAATCACTCTGAATTCCAGCACACAATCGCCATATTAATGTTATTCTCAGGGTGATGTCTACATGTCCAGTAAGCTCTTCATTTTGATATATTTAGCATTATTAGCATCACCCGATCACGTTACTTAATCATCTTAGCTAAAATTTATATTAATGTTAGACTCCAATGTATGGTAAAATACACGGTTTATTGTAAAGATTTAATTTTGGAATAAAGCCTCTCAGACGTTACTGTACCTTGTGTACATGCATGCAGACTTTTCCTGGGGTCCCACTTCATTAAACTCATATTGTTAATACAATAAGACTTCTCCAGCCAGTACAACTTTAAGTGTTAAGCAGCTTGGAAGCAAGAGAGAGAATTTGGGAGTACCTGAGGACTGGAGGATTTGATTGTGAATTAAGTTTTAAAGCTGTGAAACATTTTAAACAAATTGGGTATATTGGCTGTGTTTCATATTGAGACTTTTTAGTTTTTACTCATTTGTTTGAGCGTTATTACCCACCGTAGCACATTTCAGGCAGCCGCCTGAGGTGTACAGTAAAATACGTCTGTCGCACACACACAACATAGGCACACGTTTTTGGGCTGAGGCAACATTCATGAGAATGTAGCCCATTGATTCGCTAATAGGTAGTGACGGAACCCGTGAATTCGACATTGTAACTGGTGCTTTGTGTGATTCCTCCATGCTACTGCTTCCTCTGTGTATAGGTGATGGGTGAAATGTTGCATTTTGTAAACCATTTTTATTTTCTACACACCAACGGTGTGTAACACATGAAAAGCACAAGTGTCAGTAAATGTACACGTGCTTACCATGCATTTATATATTGTAAAGTTAATGTGTATTGTACATAGCAAATACATTCATGCTCTAGATGTCATCTGCGACAATGAAAATAATTGGTTCTACATGAGCCCTTTAAAAAATAATTATTTTATATATGAACTCAAGTTCACATTTGACACCACAGTCTTGTTCTTTAGGTTGACATAGCCTCACGTCACTAGTCTGTGCTGCTGGGGACCCTGCTGCTTCTACTGTCTAACTCTTGGGGGTAGATTTACTAAAGCTTCTAAAAATGGAAATGTGGAGGTGTTGCCCGTAGCAACCAATCCAATCCAAGCTATCATTTTCTAGAATGTACTGGATACATGATAGCTAGAACCTGATTGGTTGTCATGGGCAACACTAAAGCTTCTAAAAAGGAAAAGTGAAGGCGTTGCCCATAACAACCAATCAGATTCTAGCTATCATGTATCTTGTACATTCTAGAGAATTATAGCTTGGATCTTATTGGTTGCTATGGGGACACCTCCACTGTATGCAGATCACTGCCTTCCGCTAGTTAAGCCCCCCCGTATGCGCTAAAATACTTGGTGCTGCTGTGAGCGTTCTGACAACCTGATTGGCTAAAGGCTGTTATAATCAAATCTGTGGTCATGCCAGACCAGCAGGAGATGTAGACTGCATGCAATGAATTGCTCTGACCCCAGGTACCATAATAATTGCTCACAGAGTGGAAGGTATTTCAGATTCCTGTAATAAACATCTCTGGGGGTATCACACAGACATGCCATGGGGGTCTCTCTATTGTATGCGTTCAAAATAAGTGACACGTTCCTCTTTAAGTTGTGTAGCACATACACCTGGACTTAACCGCACAAAGATTCATACACAGCCAAGTACATTTCATGTCTCCTAATCCCCAACTGTATTTCACCTCATACCTCAGTTTCCTCAAACATGCGTCAAGGTATCTGGTTATTCTTTCAATTCCCCGCTTCCATTATTTTCAAATACTACTATAAAACCCAAAATCTGAGAAATAGGAAGGGAAAAAAATAATATGGGAGGGCATTTTATGTCTGCGTCTGATGGATCGGTTCTCTGGAAAGGGAAACAAAACACTAAATATCTCTAATCCCGCATTATTTACCGCATGGCTGGTTAAATGCTACTTTAAGCCTCATAAAATTAAAAGGGAGAGATCTCCCGACTGTAGCAGGAATTGGATTTAGGAAGAGAGGTACAGAGCCAAAATATTGCTACAGAATTAAATGTCAAAAATCTTCTTTAATAGCAGATATATAGTTCACAGTGTCTGGTTATGATTAATACATTTAATCTAAATCACTGAAAGTTGCTCTGCCTTTTCCATAAAATACAATAGGGCACAAATCAGTTTTACTGGAGGCGGATAACAATTGCCAAATAATGCATCTTCCCGCCCAATAAATTGTCAGTTATACCTTTAACTAAAAATCAATTCATCTCTGCAGAATTTATTGCAATTTCCCCCAATAAATCTCCTCAACTGTTTATTCATTTGCTTTTTTGATACATTTGTGCCACTTTTTCCACGCTCCAATGTTTTCCATTTTGATTCATTGTAAATTAGAAAATCTATTTTGACTCAATTTTCTAGTGAAGAAGTTCAGATCTAACACCAAGTCATTTTTTTCAGTCTCCTTATACGTTTGGTACCCTTGAACTCCCAGCACGTTTTGGTTTCTGTAGATTGGCCGGACGGTTTTGCATACGGTGTGCCTGCGTTAGGTGTATCTGTTTGCTGGAAAGACAAAACGATGTTGCATTCTGTTTTTATTGTTAGAAAAGACAGACCGTTGTATGTTATATATTGGAGGGTAACCATCAACATTATTTTGGGTGTTTTTAAATGCGAGCATTTGTATGTGTGTTAGTAATTACGTCCCTGATTTAGTTGGTCTGGAGGTAACGTGAAGCTGTATGAGCCATTCCTTAAAGGCTTACATCTCAATAAAACAATTGTACAAGGTCCGTCCACCTTTCGTGAATATAGAAAAACTACCACATTTAGGAGCAGATTCAGTTATTTCAGAAACATTGTGGACGTGAGATTTTTACAGAAATCTCCGCTTATTTTTCCTTGTGCCCCATAGAGGTGTGTCGAATCTAAATCAGATTGTTCACCTGTAAGTGTCAGTTTATCAGTTATGAGCTCATCAGCTGGAGAGAATTAAATACACTGCATGGTTTGAGTGTACAAGAAGCTCTGCTTTATTAGTTACAAGTCCATATCTATATAGCAAAAATGACGTATATCAGAAAACTACGCCCCAAAAGGTTTTAACCACTCATGCTCCCTTTACACAGATGTTACTATATTCTCTCATTATCACACAGGAATACTCCCCAGGGGGGGTTGGCTTATCTCCTGTCTGCTATGTTATAAGCATAGCCTTGCAAATAATGAATTACTCCTACAAAACTGGTGCATCTAATCTGTCTTTAAGCTATAACAGAACAAAATGGCTATAAGGCAACAAGATGGCGTCAGCTTAGCAAAATCACATTTCTCAGGTGCGAGGGAAAAATGAGCAGATATTTTACCGTAGTAATGATAAAACCACGCAGGACATCGCGGCTAATTGAATGCCACCTGATAATGTTTCTGGTGCCAAATCCCGTTGTTACTGGCCAGGAACTGACCTTGTGAGGACCCTCAGATCTTAAGAGTTTACAGGAACCAACTATTCTATTGATTGAAAATCCATTCTTTGAGCCGTTCACCAATAACCTGGGAAATTACTGAAAATAATTGTCATATTACTCATATGTAAAACAGTTGTCTTAAGCCAGTAGCAGTATTTCAAGTGCCATGTGTGTCCCATATTACATTTACATAATGTGCATCTGCCACTTAAGCACAGTAGTGGCACCACAGTGACTCAGTGGTTAGCATTGCTGACTTACAGCACTGTAGTCATGAGTTCGATTCCCGACCTGGGGGTAAATATATCAAGCTGAGAGTTTTCCGGCGGGTTTGAAAAGTGGAGATGTTGGCTATAGCAACCAATCAGATTCTAGCTGTCATTGTGTAGAATGTACTAAATAAATGATAGCTAGAATCTGATTGGTTTTTCAAACTCGCCGGAAAACTCTCAGCTTGATACATTTACCTCCTGGGCTTTATCTGTGAAGATTGGATGTCCTCCCCGTTTTTCCGTAGGTTTCCTCCCACACTCCAAAGACATACTGGTAGATTAATTGGCTGATGATTAGAATGGACCTCTGTGTGAGTGTGTGTTATGGAGCTCAGACTGTTATCTAGAATGGAGCAGGGACTGCTATCAGTGACAAATATTCTCTGTACAACGCTGCATAATATAGTGGCGCCATATTAAAAAACGATAATAATAAAGGAAACTACTCTGTTGGCTTTACCAATATTTACAAGAATGTACCGAATCAGTTCGCTAGGAACTAGACGCGTCACTAGATGCAGTCTAATTGCTGGAACTTGGTAATGTCACTGGTTCCTAGTTAAATGATCACCCCAAAAATGTCTGCCTCCTCTGGTGTATGTAACCGATGACACAACCCTGGATGCTCATTGGCCTGTTCAGAGCAGCCAGTTGTACGATTATAAAACAAACACTCAGGCTAGGATTGAAGCGATCAAAGCTTTTTAATATAATTTGGATAATATAGAGCGGCATCTGTTGTTCACAAGTTTTTAATATGAGTGTTTTATATTTCTGCCATTAACCAGTGATTTTTGTTTTTACTACTATATAAGTTGTGGAAAGATATTAGCAATTTGGACTTGATCTATAGTTGTTTATGTAAAAGCATATTGGGTGTTAAAGTGATTGATTCGAGAAGCAAAAAATAATTTGAGCGGATGGATTAGTGTTCATTAATTTTACTAATTACATAGCGAGAAAAACAGATGTTTTGTTAGGTGAAGATCAGGCATTAATTGCAGGTCCTACCTTCCAAACTAAAAATAGTGCCATTATGTTGCATGTTTGTTTTTTCCATATGCATATTTCAACAATGCAGGTGTAGTTATATAGCCTTAAAGTACTGTGGCCAAAGATTAATAAAAGCACAAGTTATACTGTATCACTGGATCATATCAACCCAGATGGCTGATTAGTTTTTAATGACACAGCTCTGCTAAGCAATGCTTTTAGATATGGGCGATCGAATACACGAACAGTAGTCTGTTTGTTTTTTCCCATTTAATCAGATTTTATACTTTAAGGTGCCCACATTAACTGTTTATATAAATTTTAATAGAGTTCCTTTCACAAACGATATACTCTGTGAACGATTTTTACACGTCAGCTGATCGAAATCTTATTTAAAGTACCCCTTTTATATTTATAGTCTATCTTTTATAGTATAGTCTTATTTTGTATAAACCTAGTAATAAACTGTGCTTAGGGGTAGATGTACTAAAACTTCTATAAAGTGAAGGTATTGCCCATAGCAACCAATCAGATTCCTGCTATAATTTATCTAGTACCTTCGAGAAAATGATCGCCAAGAATTCTGCCAGTCACTTTTAAAGAGGAAGATGGTGGCATATTTTGGAGGAGTAGAAGTTTGCACAGGCAAACTTGGCGCAGTGCATTCCTTGTGATGCAGATGCCTCTAGTTTTGCTGAGCGGTGTATAAGAGCGTATTCTATTCACTGTGAGAATATTGAAGTGAGATAAGGGATGGATATGTGGCATGTTAGAGGTGTTGCTTGCTCTCCAGAGGTGGGGGGGGAGGGGGCACATGCCCATTACCACTCAGCAGAATGAGTGAATTTTGCACCAGCTCAGAGGTGGCAGTTTTTGGGTATCGTCCCATATCATTAACGGGACATGCTTTGTGCCTCCATGTTGCCCTTCAACAGAAGCGCACACTGAGCAATGTAATTAAAAGGTTTACACACATAGACAAAAATCGCCCCATTAAATAAATTCTGTGCTCCTATAACCTCATGTAATAGATGAGGAAAGAACTGGAATATTATTTAATGAAAGGGATTGTTACGTGTTAGGACGATGGAGGTTGATGTGACGTTACCTTAGTCTTATTACTAATACAAACAGTTGCTGTTCCCTTTAGATCCATGTCAGCAAGGATCTGTTAGTAATGCCTTGATTGAGCTATCCCATGCAAGATACTAGGCCTGTCTGCCGTGAGGACATTTCTATTGACCTTGCTGAAATTTCCGGTGCAAATAATCATTCCAGTTATTCTGTAGTTACACTCCTAGATCATTCCTTATTTATGTCATTGGATTACTATGGATGGCACAGCTCCACAGTTTGACTGTATAATAATAGTTATTAACACCAATTTATTAAAATGTTTAAAAGACCACAAATGTAATAGATAGGAGCACTGAGCTACATGCGCTTTAGAGACGCCTGTTGCCTACCTCTGGTGTGAGGCTGGGTACACACTACAGTCCCCCCCCCAATTATTGGGCCAATCACATGATAAGCGACCGTTCGGCCTGATGTTGCATTAGTGTGTACGCTCCAACGATGAGCGATTATCATTCCAAAGCCTATTGTATTGTTTCATACAATACCGGCAGTGTTCATAGATCTCTATGGAGTGTTCAGAGTCACCATCTTTTCAGCCAATGATCTCTAGGTAAATCATGTAAAACGTGTACAGTGTGTACACATGAATCGGCTGCTGATCGGGACTTTCAGTTGTTGGTAAAATCGTTAATTTCTCCTGATGTGATATTATTTTCTGTACTGTGTATCCAGCCTAAATGTATTTTGGTATGGACGATATGGGCGACATGACTTTGGGGGAATTTTCTTTATTTATGTTCCATTGGTTTTGCTTTTTAGAAGCTTTGCATTTAAATTTCCCAATTGCTGTATAAAGTGTATATACTTGAGATGTTGTCCACCCAGCTAAGCATTTATCTGACCTCAAGCTAAGGATAGCTTGACAACCTTCTCAATGGTGCAGTTGTCAGCCCCACCCCTTTTTTTTTTTTTTTTTTTTTCTAGTGTTGCGGTTGAATTACTCATTTGGAGCAGCTATTGAGGGGGTGGACCTAACTACTGTACCATAGATATATTTGTCAAGGGACAGCTTAGATGGAAGTCGGATAAATGCACTTCATGGTGAACATCCCCTTTTTAGATTAAAATATTCTTTAATCAAGTTTATGAGGACATGCTGAGCACTGAATCATCCCTCCCAGCTACAGAGGAGTTAATGCAAGTTGTGGGTAGCTTTGATTAAAGAAAGGGGAGATAATGTAAGGATCTAGCAGTATGGTGAGCATGCTTGCCGGGCCATCATTTATTTCAATCCTGTATTTCAACAAGCAAAAGCCTCTGATGATGTGCATGCACTAAGTGCATGGATTTACTGCTGCAGTTTGAACATTTTTAAATTAAAATATATCGCTCATTCTGAAAATATTGATTTACACATCGCTGTGTCAATATTAAATCTAGCAAATTTTCCAATAAGTTAAAAAGATCTGGCAGGTCAGGTGAAATGTACTGAGTTGATTTGATTTTATTTATGTGGGTGTTCATCCATCTCAAAAGCCATTTTTATGGATTTTAACAAAATATGGTATTTTAGGTATGCAGTGCAGTAAATGTTATATATTATATTTCATTCAGACGTAGCTGTGTGTGTGTAATATCTATTTATAGATATACATATATATATATATATGTGTGTGTGTGTGTGTGTGTATATATAGATATATATATATAGTTATTAAGTTATTTATAGAGTGTTGCACACTAAGGGGATCTTGACATAAACAAATAACATGAATTAGGTGGTTTAAGACGGCCCTGCTCAAATGAGCATCCAGCCTCAGAGGTATACAGGGTAATGATTTTTGGCCTGCCCTTTGCTAAAAGTACCCGGTCCCCATACACAGACTAGGAGGTAGATTTATCATACCATTTTAAAAGGAAAAGTGGAGTTGTTGCCCATAGCAACTAGTCAGATTCTAGCTATATTTTTGTAGAATGTACCGGATAAAAAGCTAGAATCTGATTGGTTGCTATGGGCAACACCTCCACTTTTCCTCTATAGATGGTATGATAAATCTACCCCTAGTTCTTTTTTTGGCTGCTGTGATTGTGGCCCAGTTACACAAATGCAACGTGAAGGTTGTATAATAGGCACCTCCTGTAGCAAACCACGGGTACCAGAGTTGCTTGGGTTGAATTATCTGTAGTATAATATAAATATACCGTTTAATTCTCCACTTTCCCATCTTTTAAAGGGAACCATTAGCTTATAACATGTGAGGAGGGGTAAACTGCCCCCTTTTTATATGGTGTACTGGGCAAGGGTCTTTGTGGGGTCTTCTTAGGATTACACAGGGATTTGAGAGGGGTGGTATTCAGTTTTCTACTCCAGGGGCTGATTATTTATGTTAAATGTAGCTTAATTGTGAACTAATTAACTACGCATTACATAATGCTCCTGTAGTTTTTCTCTAGTTTCCGCAAAGAGTTGGGAATTAGGCGGGGGAAACAAAAACCAAAGCTAGAGCGATGACATCCTATATATTAGATAGGAAAAACCTTATACATGCTCCTTAGCTGAAGCTGAGGCCTCTTTACTTTGAAGAGCGCCGAAATGTATGCACTCCCCCCAAAAAATGTAGGTATCGCTGAACCCTTGACCAATTCACGGGCTGAATATCATATAAGCACTATAACAAAAGTGAAGAAGCTAGATGAGGTGTCATGGTATATAAACTATAAGGCCACCTTTGGAGTTAGATGCTCAACTATATGTGTGACTTAAACGTACGCATTCCCGTACTGCGCGCGTGCACTGAAATGCATCCGTACGTAGATTTGTGCGTATCTTAGGCTGGCAGCCCCTTGCGTGTGGAGAGGTGGAACGTGGGGTGGGTGCAATAAGGGTGGGTATATGTAAGTGTAGCAGACCTCCCCCACTTTGGGGACGTATCCCATGTCTTGCGTCTTACAAGGCGTATGTTTTGGGTGTACCGGAGACCTGGTGGAAAGATACACGATGACCATGAGGACACAAGCAGCACTGTCTAGCTGCTTCTGATTGGCTGCTTGAGTATTGGCCTCTCCATCTCATAGTACATCGTCAGCATTTTATCCTGATTGTTTCGTCCATCTATTGGCCAGTTGGACCGCTGCAGGAAGCAAGATTCCTATTGTATTTATAAAGCAGGAAACAGATGTGAGGGCGTTTGTATTTAATAATATATACAGAAAATGCGCTTTTCACATTTATTAATAATACTGTCTATATGGCACTTAATTACATTATATTGTATGAATATGGCATTATATTGGATTATATTGTGTATGAATATGGCATTATATTACCTTATATTGTGCATGAATATGGCACTATATTACATTATATTGTGTATGAATATAGCATTATATTGTGTATGAATATGGCATTATATTACATTATATTGTGTATGAATATAGCATTATATTGTGTATGAATATGGCATTATATTACATTATATTGTGTATGAATAGGGCAACGTTTTAATTTATAACTAGTGCTGTCTACCCGGATAATGTGTATGTTACCTTCTTACTACAAAATAACGTAAAAACTTGTATAAACAAACAAATAAGACTTAACGTCAGAATGGTCCATCTACTAATCCCTGTTTTCTTCTTATAATCTTGTAGACCTTGTGCATTAAACCCACCTGTTGCCCCCAGTTCAGCTTCTGATGCTACCTGTGACTATACGTTATATATTAGTATTACAGCTGATTGGTTTATGTAACTTGTAGCACCTGTCTACACACACAACTGCTGTACAATCAAACAAAGAAAACTTTATTCGTAGCCAAAGAAACCAGGCGTATGTCGGCCGCCTCACCCCGTACGTCTCGTTGGTGCATGGTGACGCTGGCGGAATGTCTGATCCTGGCCGTCCGCCCTCTTGTTTGTTTGCAATGTGTAGTACGTTGCCTGAAAGCATAGCAATATGTCTGCTAGCCAAGCAGAAGAACCCTTGTGTGCGTCTGATTAGGATGCCAGTAATGCATAATGCACTTTCCCATCTCACATTTGTTTAAGTTTCTAAAGAGAGAGGGGAAAAAAAAAAAAGCTCAAGCACAGTGCTAGTTGTATACTCAGTCGTCTGCTTAATCCTTATCCCCACAGCATTGTCAATACCCATCTAATTCCATTTTAACAACAGTAATTGGCTGATGGAGTAGAAGATATAGATTTGTTTTCCTGATGACTGCTTGACTTTTTTCCTCTGGTAATACTAATAGAATTCTAAATCCTTACTGGTGTGATCATGTCATGAGTAGGTCAACAGTCATGTCAAGGTCCTATTGGAAGCTTCATAGCGAACATCTTAATTTAGACTTAGCTATCTCTTTTTTTGTGTTGTATGTGCATTTGCCAGTAATTCTTTCACGTCTCAGTCATTCCATTATGCCAGAATTCATTTACTTTACGAGACAATGGCTCTGCATGGCAAATCGCTTTGCTGGGCTGCAGTTTCATTTGAACCAAAGCAACTCAGATCCTCATAATGATTCTCTCTTAAGTGTTGGAAGTCCCTGTGTTCTATCCACTTGTTTAAGTGATGACAGCTTGGTTCTGCAGTCCTGACTTCAGGTAACTGTGTGCTGTAGTTAACTACCGGTAGGTCTTCTATTTGAGAACTAAAGTCTTAAAATCATTGACATTTTATTATTTTTATTTTATTTTCCATAGCAATTTCAGTCTCTCCTTCCTCTTCCAGCTCCATACTACAATGACAGTGAGAAAAAGCCTATTTTAGTTCATGGCGTTAACTGATCTAATGCACTAACTTGTTGTTGCCTGCTCTCTAACTTCAGTATATGTAATTAACTTACAATGCTCTTGTCACCTACACACAATGGAGGTAGTTGTTTTGTGACTTGATGTTTATGGGAATGCAGCCTAATTCGGCGATCTCACAGGGGTGCCTCGGCCAGGGCCAATGGTAAGCAAAGGTGGGGGACTATTTGGTAATTATTTTGGCTTAGGGGTGTCTTGAAAAAATTATGGAGGCCCTAAGGGTGCCGTGAACTGAAGAAGTTTGGGATCCACTGCTATAGGCTATATTCTGATGAATATGGTTCAGCCCACATGACTGCCCCACTGTAATTAGACCATGGGTATTTGTACTAAGTTTAGCCACAGCAAAGAGTTGCATCTTCGGGGAAACAATGTGCTCTCATCATAAACGTCCAAAGAGCATCGTAGCTGTAACATCTCCGATTTCTGACACAGGTCACAAAGTACGGGTAAATCTTCCATCCGTTACCAAAACTCAATACATAATTGTATATTGAGTTATTGCTGTATATATTTTATTTTACAATTTTTATATTTAGTGAAACACAAGAAACAAGTAGTTTTGACCAAGTTGCCTGTTTGTTTGCACTGTCTGTATGAATTGTGCCATAAGATGTTTGCAGTTCCAGAATTAGATAACTGTTTAGACACACCATACACAATTAAAAGGTTTTATCAAACATATCTAAATGTGGAAAAAAAAAGTGTCAGTTGACAGTAGAAAAGCAAGCCAAACTAAAGTTTGCCGTCTAAATATTTATTTTTATTAGTAAGAGTGTGACATATATTGGTTGACCTGTACCAGCTATTTCAGTAATGTCTCACTAGTGTCACTAGCAGTGAATTGTTAAGATGCATTGTTATGGATGTTGATATTTTTGGGGATTATACCAATATTCATTGTGTTTTGCTGTTGGATGCACATTAACTCCGAGCTTGTTCATCATTACTGTATACAAAACTTGAATCGGGAAACTCTGATGTTCATCTATGTATGTTTACTTGTTTGATTGACATTTCAGTTTTGGGTGGAACTCTATAGTTTATACATAAATGCAGTGTTCTTGACATAGGATCAGTCAGTCAATCTGGTGGTCCATGGATGACTGCCATGGTCAGCAGAGGCTCTTCTCACTCATATCTTATCAATGGACAAGCTGGGAGAGCACCACTGGACCACAGCTGACATTGGGGTACTCTCCTCAGCCCTTTTTCATGCAGGTAGCAGAGGCAAGAACAACCATCCCTGTTTATGGCAATCCAAAAGACTCGCTGTGTCCAGGTGGATCGTTGGACCCTGGTTAAATAATATTTAGCAGTTATGTTTTATATATGGAACAGATTTATTATTAGAAATAATTATCCTTTGGAAGCACTCAAACCTTGTATGTTTGATTTTCCTTTTCTATTTGTCTAATGTAAGCCCAGTAGAGTTGCCATTGTCTGTCTCCTCTTCCCCATAACCACTCAATATTTTTCATCAAGTATGGTAATCCTTTCACAATACAATTTCTTATGGGTGACATCTAATGTCAAGGGTTAGCTGTGACCTTTTTGGGGTCGGCTAATTTTAAACCTCTGGGGTGTGACCAAGGTCCATCACTATGACAGCAAGCGAAGGGCTGGCAGACACCGTTCCCTGGTTTGGCGTACTCTGTACAGAAGGAAAAGCGTAAAACTATTTCTAGCAATATACATTCCCCCGTGCTAAATACAATTAAGCAAATAAAAAATGTTTGAGGTTAGAATCCCTTAAAATAAATAAAGTAATCCTTTGTGTTTTGCTGCCAGGGGGAATATTACAATAGCCGGCATGTCTGGGGTCAGGTCCTTTATCTGCTCATCTTGCTTTATTAGCAGCGAGGGAAGGTTGCACAAAAAAGGACATCTAGGAGATTTGACACGAGGAATTAATTATGAAATAAAAGGCAGATTTGCACTCAGGCTAGAATTAGCCCAGCAGTTCACAGTACCAGCAGTCACCTTGGAGTCCCGTAACAAAAAGTGACACTAACTATGGGCTAAGCAGAGCCCCTGAGTATACACAGCAATGTGAGCTCTGTCGTCTTCCCGGATTACGGTTAGTCTGGTCATTTATTTTAGTCTTCCCTGTCCTAAAAAGGGATTTTAAAATTTTGGAAATATCCATAAGTGAACTCCTTTAATAGAGATGTCCTATGACTCTTAAAATTATTATTATATAATAAAAAAGTAACGCCATCCATTAATAATGAAGGCATTTAAAAGAAATGATGTTAGGATGTTGTTCATATCTACTGAATGTAAAATAAATTTTTAAAGTTGCTTCTGTTTGCAAACACATGTTATAGCATGCACACAAGACCGTCATTGCTAGTGATCAGGACTTAGACTAGACCTGTAGCTGGAGCAAGAGATACGACAAGTAACTTTGTGATGGCCCTTACTGGATTTGAAAGTGGCTCTTCTGGCTCAGCTCAGAGTGTGCTTGGTAGGCACGCCCTTACGGTACGGTGACTATGACAAAACGCCACGTCATGGATATCGTAGGCTGTAGTAAGTGTCCTTTGCGAACAGGGCTGTGTTTGCTGGCGTATAGTCCTGTTCTGGACATGCGCAGCGGGACTTGAATATGGCCCAGAGTGTTCCTGCTAGCATCTGCAGGTTTAGAAGCAGTCCGCTCACAGCTCTGCTGCTCCACCTATCTAGCTGGCCAACACTAGTGAATAATGGTTCAGGCCAGAAAACGTCCTCCCACTTTGTCCAAGACCCCCTCACTTTCATGGCTCCAGACACAAAGCCCATAAGAACAAGCAGCATTAAATAGAGGCAATCAGGATCAATGCTTGTTGCATCTTTCTGGTTACGGCAATTGCCATATCAAATCTTAATGCTAAACATAACCCTAATCCCGGTGGTTGTACATCTTCCATAACTCCTCCAAAGACCCTGCTGGCTGCTAGATTTGACTAACTGGCTTCTGAATTCTGCATTACTTTGCCCCTCCATAAGCATGCAGTCCCTTTTTTAAATATAAGGTTCTATATATGAAACATGTTACATTTTTTGTGTCCTAGAAAAAGTCTTGAACTTCTTTTAATCTTAACCTCAGTAACGTCGGTGCAGCACAGAGATATACTGCTCCACTGATATCATTCTGGAGCCAAACCAGAAACTTTCTACTGGAAGAAATAATAATGGAAATGTTCACTTGAAGTAAGACAAATGGTATTAAATGAGAAAACACACCATGAATTGTAAATGTAGCTGAGTTAATTTGTTGCTACAGTAGTGTTGCCCTACTGTTAAATGAAGGCTGTGTAATTATCTTGTTGGCAGAGATAATGTCAGAACCTTATTTCTTCGTACATGCCTCGTTTTTACACCAGGGCTAATTGAGCTGAAGGTGACAACTGACTCTCATTAGCTCAGTCTGCTCTGTTTAGAACCATTACTTTTATTATTCAATTTACTGACACGTCGGCTGAGGAAAATCTTTAGTGATGGAGCGTTGACCATAACTTTATGATTTAAAGACACTCCAACCTCCAAAATCTTCTGCGTTTATTTGTGTATAGAGCGTGGGAATGGAATGTACGTAGTCTCGCAGTCTCTGGCCACGCACCAATCGTTGTGATGTCACCACTCGCCTCTAGGCCACGCCGTGGACCTGGATAGTGGATTATCAATCAACGTTGGCACCGCACCAATGTCTGGTCCGATGTTAAATTGGCCAGATATGGGCACGTGTTTAGCATCCACAGCTATCTCCATGCTCAAGTGTCAGCCAGATGAAATTGATAGGATAAACTCTCATCTGCTTGTCCATGAAATTACTCGCCCACCAGGGTAACTGGCCTCAATGGGAACCGGCTGCTCGACACAGACCAGGTGGTAAATGTATGAAGCTGAGAGTTTTCCGACGGGTTTGAAAAGTGGAGATGTTACCTATAGCAACCAATCAGATTCTAGCTGTCATTTTGTAGAATGCACTAAATAAATGATAGCTAGAATCTGATTGTTTTTTCAATTCCGCCGGAAAACTCTCAGCTTGATACATATACCCCCAGATCTTGTTCAATGTAGCTACTCACGTGGAGCGAAAGGATCAGCCCCTGTGAGATGATGGGGGATCATGTGATAGAGACAAATGAATGGCAGTCTAGTAAATGGAGAGCTCTGAATGCAGACTTTGTAAGAGTTTCATAGAAGCGTCTCTGTTTTACGTTACCTTGGTATGGATGGAGCCTGGTGAATGACAACCGCTACACAGAAGCCCAGAGCTGTTTGCAGTCTTCTAGGTAATAAAATACATTGAGAGTTTTGGAGCCAGGTGTATGACCTGTGACTATACTGTATGTTTATATAGGCATCATACCAGTTTTTATAGAATTTTAGTACAAGAAGCATTTACATTGTCTTTTACTGTTTCTTGATCTCATTGAAAGGAAATTCTCCACTGCCCTCTTATTTTTAATAGAGCTATTTAGAAAGTCGGGAGAAGAATGTTTTACTTGTTTAGGCTTAGCTGTCCTTTATTGCCAAGAACTAATAGTGGTTGATCTTAAACAAGCACGATAACCAAGAAATTGTCTATAATTAGCACATATGTACGCCAAACATAGGTAGGGATTAGTATCCATATAATGAACAGTACCTGCTGTGGGGGGGGGGGGGTGTATTGTGACGGTCACGCCCCAGGTGTGGAAATAATTTTGAAAAACTAAGGGGTAGAAAAAACACCTTAAACTATGACCTATTTATTAACCCTTGTTCTGCACAGGGAGAGGAACACAAGGAATTTGGGGGCCCTGTAACGTTGTACAATCGCCAGTATTTGTTATCTTTATAGAAAGCGTTGGGTGAGATATGGCATCCAGGCTTTCCTCTCGTTCCCTTTCTTTCTTTTTTTTCAAGGCTTGAAATTGAAAGAATCATAGTATATTTTATTTATTTATTTTCCCTCTCGTTACTATTCGGCTTCTATGAGCCTGTCCCTCTTCCGTCTCTCTCCCATGTATTTTATTTTGTACTTGTAAAAATGTAAACAAAGAATAACATTTTCAAAATGTAAAAGAAAAAAAACGTCTACATATGTGGATAATGTCAACAATATCCAGAAATTCTTACATAGAATCAGAAAATATTTTTGTTTTCTGTAGATATCTGTTTTATATTAGTGTACATCGTCCTGTGTTTTATGTTCTGCAAAATACTTTAGCCTTGGAATAGCGCCAGTTTGTTCTCTTAAACTTTGTTTATAAAGTATATATAAAGCAATTTCAGTCTGAGCTTCATTCATAGGGTAACAACTGAACTCCCATCTATCGATTACTTTTATTCCTCCTGAGCACAGCCTACATCTGTGTGTAATAAGATGAGTCTAGGAGATTGCTGCAGATTAAATACTGATTTGACTGGCACATAGATTGTAATTAAATACCGTTATTAGACATTGGAATAATAGTAGGTTATTCATGCAACTTAATGTTTGCACATTATGATTAGTCATGTTTTAAAGTGACTTTAAACTCAACTATTACTCATCCTAACAGTGATATATACATACTTCCCAACTAGCTCGATATACGTGGGACAGTCCCAACTGTCCGTGGACGATGCAAATTTTACAGAGTTGTCCCTGGAAATATCATAAGACTTCATTGTTTATAAGCACAGTGAAATTCCTCTTATTCTCCATGTTAGGTATAATTATACCAATCATTGTTGTTTTACGTGTAATATCCTTATATGCTTCGGATCAGTGGTAGAATCTCCCTGGAAATGATTATTAAACACTGACTGCTATTATGTACTCTATGTTTTATACAGCCCTTGTTACTCCGGTAAATGTGGATACTCCCATGTCTGATACTCCCACGTCTGAGAGGTAATTTTTGTTTAAAAACAAACAAACAATTTATTAACCGACATTGATACCAGTATCTGTGCACTGAATTACAGCAGCTAATTGGCAATTAGCTTCTGTCTGTCTCTACAATGAAGACAAGTGATTGGTTGCTGTGATTTAGTGCAGAGTTTGCATATAAATGCAATGTTGGTAAGTAATTAGTCATTTTACCATTTGTACTAATATCTGGCCACAAGGGGCGCTGTTTCATGGGAGCATATGGATGATACTGTAAGTTCCAGCTAACCGGTTTCTCATCCCTGTTGTTTATCTGTGCCTTGTAATTATTAGAACGCCCTGTGGTTTATGCTATACAGCACTGCTGGAGACATGGCGTTATTGTAAGCTATAGTAATGTTTTATTTCAACTTGCTGAGCAATATCGCAAATCTCGCAAAACTTACTAATAGATGCACATTTGCAGCTAATTATAGTTCTCCAAACATAATTTTATATCCATTATTTTTACTAAATAATGTATACTGAAAACAATTTATATTCGTCTATATGTTCCCTGTAAGGGACCAGACCCAGCAACATTTAAAAAAAATATTTTTACTGATAGGTTCTTATTTAACATTTTACTAACTGACACCAATGCAATTCAAAAATATATATGTATAAAACTGAAAGTGGTAGCAGCAAGAGCACAAATGGGGACAGTAACTGGGCATAAGGGGGCTTATGACGAATTTTCGGACCCCAAACCAAATCAGTCATTATTTGTCTACAGAGGAGTCAGTGGGGGAGTGTTGTGTTATTACTGGTCTGGTTTGTTTTGTTTATTTTTTTCTGTTTGCATTTTTTGTTTTCTGATTCACTGGAAGTTGACCTATTTTGTCCTGAAGTCTGTAAATTTACTGACGGTTGGGAGCCATAGTGATCATGTCACATGACCGTGGCGTAAGCTCACCTGACTTATGAAATAAAAAAGTCACAACTCTACCTTCAATATCTTCAGTTCTGATAAACCCTTATTTATATATTTATAAATGTCTCATGAAGCTCTTTATATAACTTCACTTGTATTTAAGGCCTTATTTGTCCTTTAAGGACAATGGTCTGAGGAAATATACGGCTTCTTGTGAGTGTCTGCGAGCGCTTGTGGTACAGAAGCCGCGAGCGCCAGCCTGCGCCCTACCCAGTGATCTTTTAATTTCCAGAAGCAGGTGGACTTGGCAATTACATCCATGGTCAGTACATCACACCTTCCTCCGCCGGATGATGAATTGCAAATAGCTGGACTCCATACACCACCCGAAACTCATATAAATCTCCCATCCGTAATAATGACAAGATGAGAAGACTGGCAGCTATAACAAGGCTGATGTTGTCACCCACTTTATAGTAGACTTGATATCCATCATTATCAGCCAGGGCTAGCTGGAACTGGACAAGAAGGTCCAAAGAAAGATGAGTTGTTTGCGCGGATGCATCCTGTAGGTCCCATCTGGCAGGGAGTAAATGGGATTTTTTTCCTGTTCACTGGACCACAGCTGTCCATCATTTTAGTCAGGTATCTGATCGCTTCATGCTGAGGGACAATATGGCTTTACACAGTTGTGCAGTGTTGGTATTTAAAACAACTAAGGTTTCACCTTTACTTCACAATTTTAACCCCTCGGATGCAGAACACTGCTGCATCCATTATGTTTTACCTCAGAGTATAGACCGTCCGCTCTCCTGGAGCAAAAGACATCTTTATGTGGTCTTCTTGAACAGAAATATTAAAGCTCCCTCAAATAGTACAGTATGGTTTATATAATTTAATATAACAGTGTGTAGCGAAGTACATTTTATTTTTTTATTTTTTCCTGTCATCGATGCTCAGTGGAGGCAGCCATTTTGTGGACTAAACCTGTATTTATGATTTTGTCATCACTGGGGCATACAGCACGTATTTTTGCTACATAAAGTATTCTAAGGTAATATAGCTTAGAACGTAGTTTCAAAAGTGAACATTTTAACGATAGTTTTTTGTTAGTTTTTTGTGTAGATTTTGTATTTTCTATGCTGTCAATGGTGCAGCATTCATTATCTTTGGAAGCTATGCTTAGAGATAAGCAGATATAAGAGATACTGGGCTACTTTCTGTACTGATATCTCATGTAATCTGACTACAAGCGTTTTGATGCTGACGCTCAGCCTGAGTCATAGGGTAACTGTCCACTGCGGCCATGTGTATACCCAGTGATTGCGATCTAATTATTGTTGGGTCTGTTACTTGTTTCAGTGACACACCCTGCAATATCAGAGTGTATGCCATTTATTACGTCTACATTTACTGAAGTCTGGCTTGAGAATCGCAGGAGTTGACAATGTTTTTTTTTGTTTTTTGTTTTTTTTTTTTTTAAATTCTAATTAGTCAAGTGTAATGTACTTAAATAGTTTGTACAGCTAAAGTCGGGTTCCTTGCTAGAGATCACTCCATTGACCTTGGTATGTTTAACTTGCTTTTATCGCAACGAATGTGGAAGCAGCATTTGAAAAGCCACAATGCGCGATAGGAGTAAAATCGCGAGTGGGTATGAGGCCATTGTGCATAATGGTTTCTATTTTTCAGACCCATTTTCATGCATTCTGCTATTGTTAATGTTGTATAAAGCATGAAATTGTCACCAGTGGGTACAAGGGCTTGCTTAGCATTAGGTACTTTGATTTGAATGAACAAATTGCTCTTACTGGTCAGCTATGAGTAATCGTTTCTGTATTATAACCGGGACTTCCGTGTTGGGGGTGGGACTGTCCTACTCATTACCCCAACCCAAGATACGAACATGGCTCGATATACAGCTATGATAAAGGCTACTTTACTTAAGATTCTATATTTGGGAAAGTTATTAGTAGTTCTTTTGTATTGTACTTTTATATTATCATCATCATCTATATACCGCCACTAATTCCACAGCGCTGTACAGAGAACTCACTGACATCAGTCCCTGCCCCATTGGAGCTTACAATCTAAATCCCGTAACATACACACACACAGACCGAGAGAGACTAAGGGCAATTTAATATCAGCCAATTAACCTACCAGTATGTTTTTGGAGTGTGGGAGGAAACCGGAGCACCCGGAGGAAACCCACGCAAACATGGGGATGAATTTTAATTATAATATTTTTTTTCTATGTACTATAGTATATTCTATTATTTTAGCATAGTAATTAAATTATGATTAATTTGTATATATTTTTTTCATAGTGTTTAGCAACTGGAGCTTCCGGATAAATAAAAAAATAATAATCACAATATGTTTAGTATTTATATTATAATTGTCTTGGATGCCTTACTGGTATTTCCACAATAAGACGTTTATTTCTTAATCTGCTCTGATTAAAGTTAAATTCTCAAGGTACTCTCCTCTTTCCGTAACCGTCTCTTCCAGATCTGCATTCTTAACCTTAGGACACGCGTCCGTTCATTCATTTTCCCTTTCATTTACGAAATAAACCTCTTTTGCCTCAAGGCAATGAGACCCATGCAGATTCTGGAGCACATTAGTGTCTTGACGGAATAACGACTTTCAAATTAAAAGCCGTAGCATATTGTATTTCATCTCCATAGACCTAACTCCAAACAGCGGTAGCCTTCTGAAAATATATGTCAAGAGCACGGTTCTCTCATATCAGAGTTTGGCCAATTTGTTTTCAGACGGAGTTGTCTCAGACCTATTTTTGGAGCCCCTCTGTGGCCTGACCATACGTTCCAACATAATTTATTGTGGCAGTATAACATACGGACTTTTCATCATCGTCCAGCTGAAATCCTCCTTTGGACGCTGATGTTTTCCTCCCTGAAGCAGGTGACATAGACTGATTTCTATTTCCAACATCAATCCTTGGTGTGTTCTCTTTCTTCCCCGACTCTTTTTCAGACGAATAAAAAGGTTTGTTTATATTTGTTACCATTTCAGTTCCTTTAAAAATAAAAAAAGAAGTAATGCTATCATATATGTTGTTGGGATAAATCAGCGCAAGACGGACACAATACATGGTAGAGTGAATTTTACAGATCTCCCAGGTGTAAAAGGTTTACCGAGCAGTTAGTGGTACATCTGTGCGCTTGAACACGGAATAAACAAATATACAATCTGTACGAATAAAGATGCATTGTGTAAATTCTAAAGGATTTGCCAAGATTCTACAATACTTCTTTGTTTTACCGGACCATTAAACCTAAAATACAAGATATCTAATAGAAGAGTTCTCAATATGTATATTTGTAAACGTTTCCATACCTTGAAAGATGTTAAGCTGTTTCCTATTAGGTTCACATACATGGCCAGAGTAAATAAAATTACTGTGCTATAATCAATTGTTTTTCTAGAAGATGGGTTCGCTCCTTTGAAACTAGAACTGTTATTATTTCATACAGTTGCCAGTGTGATTAAACATGAAGGGAAATAGGATTAGAGACAAATGAAGAGATATAAAATAAAAGAACAGCGTTTCTGAATCTGTCAAGCAAAAACTGGAGCGGTTGGGAGCAGAAACACGGTATTAGTGGTTATGAATCTGTATCATCATCCTATAGAAGTGAACCATTTATTTAAGTCTGATCTTAGTCATTTAATTAGAAAGTTAAGTAAACAGCCATGTGCTTTTATTGTTCTATATCGCCACTATCCCCAATACCCATTTCTAAGTACATAAAGGCTCTAATCGTTAGGCTTTTTGTTTTTTGTTTTTTACTGCCAGAGACAGCACAGATCCACAAATTGCCTTGTTTCAGAGTTATTATGTATCACTCTAGAAATTCTATAAAGATCAAAAGAACTGATTACAATGTTGACCTTTGCATTAACTCATCTGAATTTAAATTCCAAGTGTTTGATTTGGGAGAATAAGTCCATTTATCATAGGCTGAGGGGATTGTGCAGGCCTGATTGGGGGGCATGGAGACCAAATTTATTTATTGAAGGTGGGCGTAGGACAAGAGGAGGTGAGCTTTGACCTGCTCTATGAGGCAATACGGCATATAAGGAATTTAAAGCGTTTAGTGCCCGCGTGGCCGGCCCGGGGGTGCTAAATAGATCCGTAATTCATAAACGGCGCACTATCTTTTTCTTTTAAAATACAAATGGCTGTGAAATCAATAGGTGAGGCTTGTGTAATTCATCCCGCTGTCTGTTGCCACAACTCTTACTTTTCTGCTTTTATTGTTATGAGAATTGCAGTAAATCAACATTTTTAATGTAGCACTTTTAGTGTCAGCAAACTGCAGGAGGCGAAGCGTATGCTTTATTTATATAGTGAAAACAACGTTGATTACCTCTCTGTATTGTACATTACAACAGCCCTGTCTTTTAAAGAGAAACCTATCCTGTTCATGTTTACAGTCAGTGTTTGGCACCAAAGCTTTCCTCCTCTCCATCTTTGCATTGACGGATGTACACAGGAGTAGCCATGTTGTTTTCTCTGTCTGTTTAAATTCAACTATAGTCCAAAGACCATAGGCTGCGCTGGAACAGTGACCCCAGTGAAGAAAATATCATTGAGAATTAGACAATACTTTAAAACGAGTCATGTGACATCTCTTTTAAAGCGTCGTCTACAGATAGTGGCACAGTGGTTAGTATTGCTGTCTCGCAAAGCTTGTGCCGTGGGTTGAATTCTGACCAGGAGTCTGTATGGAGTTTGTATGTTCTCCACATGTTTGTTTGGGTTTCCTCCAGGTGCTCCAGGTTAGTCCCACAGTTGAAAAACGTACTAGTAGGTTAATGTTGGCATGTATGTGGTAGGGAATTATGTGACTGATTTAAAAACATTGTGTGTAAACTGCTGTTTTAATATATATAGAGATAGATAGATATATATATATATATATATCTATCTATCGGGGGCAAACGCAGGATTTTTTGTAGAGGGGGGTTTCCACACCACGCCACCAGTGGGCGTGACCAGCATGCATGGGGGCGTGACTATAATTTTAGACAGTCTTGCTCTCCAACTTTTCCTATCCCCATAATATACATGGGCAATGCTGCGTTCACTACTGTTAGGTGCACGCAGCTCTCCCTTGTCAAGCAGAGCCGTGTGAAGCGGGAGCAGGGTCCAGCCACCTCAATTATACAGTGCCCCAGGCTTGGAGGGGGTTTTCCAGGCACTATGACCCCCCTCGGTTTGCCTATGTGTATATATAGTACATACACACTTGCGTTAGTCTTTTTGAGAGTGGTGCCAACATTCATTAGAATACAGTCTGTTTCCTAGTATGTCTCGGGTACAATTAGCAGATCCTCTGTGCTGTTAGTTGACTCCCTTGAGTCTGATGAGCGTCTGTACTTTGCCAAGGTAAACCTGCAAGGAGTTTGTTGTTGCTGAGGTCCCCATGCTGTACCCACTAAGGGGAGTGTTGTAGGCAAGTCAAGAGCAAGAATGGACAGACGGAAATAACAAAAAAAAATCTTTGCCGCCTCCCAAAAAATGTCAAACCAGCACTAACACTACCAGCCAGGTTGGTGGCACTATAGCAGAAAAGCACACATCGTGGGGACCCACTGTCTTAAAGTGTATGGCTATAGAGGCACTTGTAGCACTACAAGTGTCAGCGTGTCTATGTATGCCAGGGTATGCTGGCACACATTCAGTGCCCACTCATACTGGTAATGCACCATCAAATTTTTAAAAAGATATCTTTATTGTAAATAAATACACACCCCATTGTTTCCTCACCTAGTTCCAGGATGCAGCCTGGTGTTTGCTGGATCTCCGGCAGCCATTCCAGTGGGTAGAGAAATGATAAACCCTCATAGATGACGTTCGGTTAAGAACCCCGACACAAATGACTCCTGACCAGCAATGTGATCAAATATAAGCTGGGAAATTCTCTCACCCTGATGCCCAACTGTGTGTGAGGCCTAATGTGGGTACGTTTATTGGAGAAGCGATTTGGTTAAAGATCTGCCAGATAAATTGCATTTTTCTAACCATAGAGTTAAATCTTGTGGTAAATTTATATCAATTTGAGAGGAAAAGGACGATTCCACCAAATATAGATCTTTTGGAATAGGAATCTTCTTTCCTCTACTTTTGTGCATATGACTTAAAATCCATCCAAATTCACAAACAGCGATTTGGCAGAGAAGCAATATGACAACCAAACTTCTGTTAAACTCAAACAGTTACAATTGTGGTGTTTTAATACTTGCTTTAAGTAGGTGAAACCCAACACAATGGGATCTAAAATCTTCTTTCAGGCTTATTGGGCAATTATTTCTCTTTTTTTCTTATAACTTCTCCACCTTTGTCTTGGTGACCACTTAATATAGTTTGTCTGGAGGGGCCCCTGATGTTTTAAATAGTCCAAAAAGCAGGTTTGTTCCCCCGACTGGCTGTGGTAAAAGAACACATCCAATCAGGAGAGGTCAAACGATCAATGCTGAAGATCCGAAGGTCAGTTCTGCAGAACTGGGTCACGTCAGAATGCAGCGAGCTCTTAGCATCAAGGGAGGAACTCTGCCAGCTGACGTGTTCGTACAAAGGATCGACATCGCTCTACCTGTACTCGTTCTAATGTCAGCAAATGGTCAATAATATGAGCTATATTAAAGTCTGCGATCTATATTAAACATAGAAATTGGAACTATTAAAACCCATACATAAAGAATGATCGTGTCTCCACATTTTGTTTCACTAGTGTATTAATATCAGTAAATGGCAGCAATGCAGAAATGAACACAATGGGCAATATATATAAACAGAAAAGTGTATGTGTGTATAGACACACACTCTGTCTCTCTGTCTCGCTGTCTCGCTGTCTCGCTGTCTCGCTGTCTCTCTGTCTCTCTGTCTCTCTGTCTCTCTGTCTCTCTGTCTCTCTGTCTCTCTGTCTCTCTGTCTCTCTGTCTCTCTCACACGTTTTACAGCCACATTACGGCAGGGAAATAAACATTCCCTGATCCTGCCAGCACTAGAAGCCATTTGCAGATTATTCCTATTAAGATGTATGTTTCTATGTCAGGTGTATGTCTGTACATGAAAGTGCTTACTCTAGGCCCTGACAGAATGTGTGCTGAGCATTTTATCATTCTCTTGTGTCTGCCGACAATTTAATGGAAAGTTGAGGCAGGTGGAATCCGAATTTGATTTCTGGTGTGAAATAAGCTCGCCTTGTCGCGCGGATTACAGCGATTTGGAACTGTCAGGACACTTGCGACGGCTAAGATGGACAGCTCGGCGTGGAAAGCCTAATGCCGCTTCCACCCCTAGGACCTGTGTAAATGGTACGGTCTGCGGGACTGGTTATCAGATTTGGGAATTCAACAAATATTTTGCTGAATCACTAAATCCGTCTTGTTTCATTATTGCTCTTTATACTGGATGAATGTAATCGCACTGATACTTTTAAGAAAAATGCTACTATAATAGGTATAATAAAAGTTCATTTACGTTTTTGTTTTATGTATTGGAGCCTGTTTTTGGTGTGTTTTTCTTTTTTTTGTATGCTTCAACAATTGTCATTATCCCCCTGAATACACTAGGAATGGGTAACAGTACTGCAGTGTGGCTCACAAATTCATAATTGATGGGCTACATTATTATGTATATTGGTACAACCCATACTGCCCCAGAATAATGCCGGATTAGGGTGAGACCTTCCAGGAGAACAGGTTATGCTTACGTATAGATGCTTACCTGCCCTCCAGGTATGCGGGAATAGTTGTGATGGTGTGAACTGCATCATCAAGCTCCACCCTCCTATTATCAAGCTCCACCCTCCTATTATCAAGCCCCACCCTCCTATTATCAAGCTCCACCCTCCTATTAATCTCCACCCGCCTATTAGTACCTACAATCTTCTATCTATTTTTACTTATTATAGTGTAACTGTTCCCTATGTACCATTGAGGCAGCCATCATGAGAATGCTGCCTGTCAGTAAACTAGTAATTAGTGCTATCCCCGAGATATAAAGCACAAAGTGATTAGCTCTCCCTCTTTTTGGGTCTGCTGCCTCATGATTGAGTGATGTCACCAGTTCCTAGTGAAGTGATTGGCTGAGGCTCTAAAATAGCTGCTTTCACTGCATGTACACAACACAGACACATTGGGGGTAGTCCGTTCCCCCAGCAATGTGCCATGGAGTGCCTCTGGAACGTGGCAACATCAGTAATTTTTCTTTGCACCCTGTCGAGGTGCGCAGGAAAATCATTGATGTTCAGGTACCAGAGTACCCGGAAAGCCACGATGTCCAGCAGGGACTTGAATTCCCCCCGTTGCATGTTGAATATGTTCTGCAATATCCGTCTGATCAGTTGAGATGTACATCTGCATGATCTCAGTCCTCATTGCAGGAATACTAGTCCTTTTTTATCAATGTAAATACAGTAAGCCTGTTTGGCACATATTTTTTCAAATACAAAAATTCTGTAGCTCTACGTTTGTGGGTAGGAACGTTATCTAGACGTGCCGGTGTCAGGCTAATAATCAGGGCTTACTGCGGGTCAGTGTGTCATATCCCAGTGCTGTCGGCTAAGATTGAGGGTTATCCCAAATGTCTTCCAAATAACCATGCGGGCGGTTCGTGAGAAAGAAGGATAACGGGGGTGAACGCTGTCATAGGGGAGGAAATCTCCCTAGTACAAGCTGCGTACACTCGCTGTTACCTGCTATAAAGACGGACATTGATTAATTTCCTAGTGTACTTTATAAAACCGTGCAGACGTCTTTAAAACCTCAAATGAAGCTTTTCCTGCTGGACACGATTGCAACGTTATTACGAAAACCAAATGTCTCGTATAATTTACTTTTGAATACACGGTAGTGTGTAGGAATTGGTGTTACAGAAATAAAATGTAAATAAAGTTTGTTTTATTAGTGAGTGCAATGTTGGGCAGCACGGTGGCTCAGTGGTTAGCAATTCTGCCTCACAGCGCTGGGGTCATGAGTTTAATTCCCAACCATGGCCTTATCTGTGAGGAGTTTGTATGTTCTCCTTGTGTTTGCGTGGGTTTCCTCCGGGTGCTCCGGTTTCCTCCCACACTCCAAAAACATACTGGTAGGTTAATTGGCTGCTATCAAAAAATTGATCCTAGTCTCTCTTGGTCTGTGTATGTTAGGGAATTTAGACTGTAAGCCCCAATGGGGCAGGGACTGATGTGAATGAGTTCTTTGTACAGCGCTGCGGAATCAGTGGCGCTATATAAATAGATGGTGATGATGAATGTAGTCAAATAATAAGACATATCTATCTGAAATAGGTAACTGGTATAGGTTGTGGAACACTAACGTAATATATCGACGTGATTTTGATAACAGTATCACTCTTTTAAATATGGGGTAACGTGAACCGCCTACTCTAAATTATAAGGATAAGTGACTGAAGAGTTCCACAACATATAAAGGCGTAAGACTGAAGGCCAATTTCTTTCCTTCAGGTCACGGAAATCCTAGGTGACTTGTTTGTTTTCTTGTACCATATGCGAAATACGAGTATTTTTCAGTTTTAATGAAAAATGTTATATAATTTGGTGGTCTCTTGATTATTTTTTTTTTGTAAATTGGGCAAGAGACTGACATCCTTTATTATCACCGTATGAGCGAGAAGGAGAGGGAGGTGGGGTAGAGACACAATCACAGAGGAGGAGGGGGTCCCAGTGCATAGTGCCAGGGGAGAGAGTAAAGGGTCCAGAAGTAGAGGGTGTCAGAGGGTTGGCATTAGATGAAGAAGCTGGAGTGTGCCCCCTGGTCAGGGGAGAAGAGAGGGTGGGGGAGGGGACTGGGTGCTAGGGTAGGCTGGCAAAATCATTGATGGGAACAGGAATGGGGGCCAGTAGACCACTTACCAAAGACACTGAAGGCTTGCAATGAATATTCTTTCAAGGAGTTTAGACATGTTAGCATCACCAGTGTTTACGTACGTACGTGTGTGTGTGTGTGTGTGTGTGTATATATATGTGTATATATATATATGTATATATATATATATATATATATGTATATATATATATATATATATATATGTATATATATATATATATATATATATATATATATATGAAATGGCTCAAACAGGGGCTCTATTATTGCAGTTTCTATGTCTGTTCCGTCTTTGCGTTTGGTGTTTGCAGAAATTAATAATTGTCTAATAATTGACATAACGTTGTGTACCAAGTTCTCATAACTGTAGGTTTACAGTGTGACCTGTTTTATAGCTTCAGATTCTGTGAGGAATCCCATCATGGAAGATTGTAAATAAGAGAGGTGACAATTGTGTGGCATACACTTGTAAAATGGATCCGTTGTTTACACACAGTGGAACCATTTTGTAGGCCAAATTCACCTATTATTTAGCTAGGAGCTAATAGCCTCAGCGAGGCAAAAAGGTTCCTAGTGAGTTAACAGGCTACATTCACATGGTTACATTTTCCACAAACAAAATGGCTGCCTTCTATAGGTAACAGGTCCACTTTATTAAACAGGTTTGGTCCAACATATGATATGTTAATAAACCAAACTAATGGCAGGAATACCCAAAAAAAATACTTGTGAAGGGATAGATTGATCAAACCTTTGAAATAGAAAAAGTGGAGGTGTTACCCATAGCAACCAATCAGATTCTAGCTATAATTTATCTAGTGCATTCTAGAGAATAATAGCTAGAATCTGGTTGCTATAGGCAACACCTCCACTTTCCTTTTTAGAAGTTTTAGTAAATCTAACACCCCCTTAGTCTTTATTCATCTGATTTCATCTTGTCGTTTCTTTCTATCAGTCTAATAATAGCTTTCAGATTAAATGGATGCAGGTTATGGGCAGCCAGCAGAGGCCACTCACAGCTTGGACTTTGTATAGACACACAATTTGTTTTACTCTCATGTTAAGTTACACTGCATAACATATTGCTTAGCCAGTCTATATTATAGATTTGGCACCATTCTGCTGAATTATTTTTTTTGTTCCACCCCTGGTTTTACAGGGCAGTTGATCACCCAGGGATCTTAGTTTAAATAAACACCAATGTGTTGAGCAAGGATAGAAATTAAATTATTGAAAGTTTATTTTTTTTATTGTGTGTGACTGTGGCAGGGGACTGCCCGTGTGCAGTGACTGACAGGATTTGTTGTTCTGTGCTGTACAGAAAGGAGGATTTCACACTTGTTATAGACTTTAAGGTTTGCAAATATCGTAACTACAGGTGAACGAATCTGCCATGGATCAGCGCACAGGAAGATTCACAATATTGTACCAGCAGCTCCGTGTAACATTTTACCTCAGATTCAAACAAAACAAGTCGTGTAAAATAGAGATGTTTATATTGTCTTTTTTTCCCCCTAAATTGTTATTTATGATCATTTGAAATATTTTTTGTATTTTTTTTTTTTTTTAAAGATAATTTTGTTCTGAATTTTTATTCAGCAATATCTTTATAAAACAGCCCACTGATTCTGAATCGCTGAAGTTCATCCAGTTTCACATGATTTCAAATTGATTTACTCCTCTAATCGTGACTAACTTCATTCTTTAAATTTTTATTTAAGGTTTTCCTGCTTCCTTTGTTTTAAATTACTCAATATGCTTTTGCCACTTTGAAAATGCTAAATATGGTTTAAGCTAGTATTATTATTATTATTATTATTTATAATATTAATATTATTAGGCACCACACAATTCTGCAGCTCCGTACAGTGGGAACATAGTATGTAAAACTATGAGCTCCATTGATCAAAATCCACAACATTCTAGAAGCACAAATTCAATAACCCCTAAAATGTAACATACTGGGCCTGATTCATGAAAGAATGTAAATGCTGATATGTCCTGTAAAATTGCTCTGCACATGTTCGTAACCAGTCTGTTCAAAACCGCAATATCCAATTCATCTGCCAGCAGAAAGGACCCTTACTCCTGCGTACGATTTCATGGGCGGGTAGGGGCGTATGCACATAGTCCATGCAGTGGCGGATCCAGGGGGGGGGGGGGGCGATCGGGGCATTCGCCCCCCCTAGCAGCAATAAGCTAGGTCCCAGCCGCCGATCAAAACAGGAGGGGCGGGGCTAAATGTGGGCCAGCCAATCAGAGTGGTCCTAGCTGGCGAGCACAACGGGAGGGGGCGGGGCCAATCACGGGCGAAAGGCGGGGTTTAACGCGCCAGCCAATCAGCGCAAAGGAGGGGCGCGATTATGCAAAATCGCCCCCCCTAAACATAAAGTCTAGATCCGCCCCTGAGTCCATGTACAGTAAGGGCGTGCCGAGCTCCAGCGCACGCTGCAGTGTCCCATTCAAGGTTTGGACATCTCAAAGATAGGTGTTTTTCTGTCATATCACTTGCATCGGCTACAGATCAGGTGTAAGTGCTGAGGGATAGTGATGACGGCTGTGTATGCAGCTAGAACATGTGTTTGCAATCAGGAGCAATGTATTGGAATGAAAAAGAAAAACATATTTTTTTTATAACAATTTTGTCATTAATGACTATATTCTTAACAGATGAATACTTTTATTTTTTCTGTGCATTCTTTTGGGACTTTATATTCCGCATATATATTGGACATATCCTGCAGTGTATTCTCTGTTACACCAGAGCGCACCTAGACCCGTATTCAGCAACAGACGTATCTTCAGGTGCGCTCCTAGTTGAGTACGGGCAGTCGTATGCCCGATTTTTACGTGCATTTAAAAAAAATAATAATAATTTTACGTTCGTTTTGTATGTCTTATTAAATCAGGCCCAATATGTAACACGTAGTTGACATGGTACAGAATAAACATACATAACATACAAGGACATGAATGAGGAGTTAGCAGATAAGAAGACTAGAGGAGAGAGGGCCCTGCGTGTGAGAGCTCACAATCTAATGGAGATGTGCGAGGATGACACAATGGAGGGCTGGGCTAGTGAGAGAGGAATTAGATGGGAGACTTGTAGGTCTTGAACAAGTGTGTTTTTTTTAGGAGCATTGTCTGGTTGAATAAAACAAGGGATATACCATATTCAAGAAAAGTTTTATTGACCAGCTGAACTGAATCCCTTACCCTTGCCTACACACAGTGGAGGCGGCCATCACTAGAAACAAGGGACATCACCGAGGTGTCGGCCATTTTGTGTGTTGAACCAATACTTGCAGCCTTTCAAGGCTCTTTGCAGTTTACTTGGTTTCATGCTTTTGATTGGGTGCTGTC